>NC_053154.1:229883023-229893023 GCF_016835505.1 Polypterus senegalus
ATTTGTGAAGGATCTCTTTGTATACCGCATTGTGAGTTCGGCCCTCCGGTTGTAATATGACCAAGGTGTGCGCTGAGCTTACTCTAAAGCATGCAACGTACAGTTGGCCATGTGAGCAGTAATCTTGTTTCAGATCTCACAGCTTGGATTGCTGCTGTCATAATCGGTTTGAGTTTCATGGTTTGTTTCAATTACGACAGTATTTGTAGGACTTGTGTTGAAGTGACATTCGGCATCTGTCAAGCGTTGTAAGTATATAACCAGTTTCATTGATAACTTCACATCCAGCTTTTGAGAGTTTAAACCTTCATAAACATCAAAGTGTCCACTACTGAAATCGTCACCTGTGAATCTAAGATGTTTTAAGAGGCATTGGCGGTTGTCCAAAGGTGTAAAACATTTGGCCATTTCGGTACACTTGAAAGCGACAACCGAACAATTCAGCGGCAGCCATCAACTCGCATGCAGAACCATAGGTGAAGGGCTTAAGCATTTCACTCTTATAGTGCTCCTGTGTAGTATAATTATCTCCTGTACCGTCATCAGTCCACACCTTGAACCTGTCCCAGTCATTCAATACATAAGACACAATGTTTCTCCAGATATCAAGAGTGATGATATGGCCGTGCAATATGTAACACAGAGAATGGAAAAGATAGGTGCCATCTCCGGGCATGGAAACCACTCAGTAAGTGACAGTTCTTTGATCGATGGTGACCACCTTGATAGACATGTTAATGCGGGTACGGTTGGAATGATAATAGGAAATGGGTACCTGAACAATGTAAAGTAAGTCTAAAATACCTACACAATAACTATAATTGTAATAAATGAACAATAAAACAGTGGAGAAGCCGTGGATTAAATAAAAAGGCTGTAGTTATCAGCAGGGAGACGTGAATCCCATGGCGAAGCAAAGAAGGGAATGAAGAGACTGGAGCGACGGACGGCCTTATATAGGCAGGCAGCCAACAATGTGGGAGGCGTTGGGATGGGGGACCCAACGCCGCCTCACACAGTGACTGAGCTGCAGGCTATGGACATATATATGTACGTAAGTAGGATTCAGTTAGCGTTGGGAACCCGCGTACCAAATTTCTTGAAGATGGGCCCATAAGTAACAAAGACTGTTGAAAAGTTCAATATAGCGGCCGACAGTGGCATCATACCACCGAAATAAGTACCAAATTTCAGCCTTCTACCTACACGGGAAGTTGGAGAATTATTGACGTTGGAAAGTTCAATATGGCGGCTGACAGTGGCGTCATACCACGAAATAAGTATGTACATTGGTTTCGGTTAGCGCAGGGAAGCCGCCTACCAAATTTCGTGAGGATGGGGCCATGAATAAGAAAGTTCAATATGGCAGACGTTGTTGACTGTTCTGACCGTTATGCATAGAAATTCAAAATGAAACCTGCTTAACTTTTGTAAGTAAGACGTAAGGAATGAGCCTTCCAAATTTCAGCCTTCTACCTACACGGGAAGTTGGAGAATTAGTAACGTTTGGAAAATTCAATATGTTGGCCGACAGTGGCGTCATACCACCGAAATAAGTACGTACATCGGTTTTGGTTAGCGCAGGGAAGCCACCTACCAAATTTCGTGAAGATGGGGCCATAAATAAGTTCAATATGGCGGATGTTATCGACTGTTATCGACTGTTATGACCGTTACACATAGAATTTCGAAATAAAACGTACTTAACTTTTGTAAGTAAGCTGTATGGAATAAGCCTGCCAAATTTCAGCCTTCTACCTACACGGGAAGTTGGAGAATTAGTGATGAGTGAGTGAGTGAGTGAGTGAGTGAGTGAGTGAGTGAGTCATTGAGGGCTTTGCCTTTTATTAGTATTGATATGAATGTGTGTATATATATGTTTGTATATATACACTAGGCTGTTCCCCCTGCTTGCTTTGCTCGCCAACTCGTCTCGCCTGCGCTACGCACCTTCTGCCCATTTCCCGGGTGGAAGGCCACCTCGACAAGAGATCTTGCTTGAGTGGGCTATGTTTGAAATGCCAGACTAACTTATGGCATTTGGTTAAAGCTGTCAAATCCACCATTATGAAGAGCTATGATGATACAGTGATTACTCTCTGTATAATGTGTGCTATACAAGGCATATGCTAGTACAGTAGTGGCGTCAGTGCAGTGTTGACATTTGGTTGCTGTATGTCCCAGCTGTAGTCATTTTATGTTCTGTCTCCCATTCCCTCACTACTGCCATTAATTGTTCAACATAAGCATTGGCAAAATTCCTTTCTGCCATTTTTAAACAGGTAATGCAAATGCATACACCATTGTTTATCGATGAAGTGCACTGTTGCGCCCAAGAACATATGATTGCTCACTGACATCCAGTGATCCCCAGTGAATTCAGTGTAACTTGCTTGTGCTAGTTTTTCTGCTCTAAGTTGCTTTCTGTCCCAGGACAGCTTGTGAACCCTATGCATGATCATCGTTATTGACAGTAGCTAGTAAAATGGGTTGTGATTGGCAATGCTTGTATGTTTATTGAGACCCTGGTCTTTCAGTGATGTTGATAGGACAGCATTCCATTAATGGCCACTTTGCAGTAGTAGTAGTTAGCTAAGCAGATGATGGTCTGCTCATGGTTCGGCTGAATTGATCCATGGTGGTTTGTTGTGTGTCATTGGGCATGGTAGAAACAAACATATGCTTTGCTTTAAAATGACACGTTAAACTCGGAAGACCTATGGTGGTAGAAAACTCTTCATTGTAATGTGTGAATACTACTTGGTTTTTAAATAGTGAGTTCTCTGAAGCATTTATTTTAAAACAAATGTTTCTGACGAGAAGTCTAACAGGTGTCGATGCCATTTTCACATTAACAACATAATCCTGCAGGAATTGCAAGGGGTAATGCTCATGACCTGAGCTGTGGCAGGCTAAAAAAATGGTTCTGCAGCAGTGTTCTGAATCACAGCTTTTCGTTTCATGTCATTGTCATTTGAATTTTTTTTATTCTCTTTTATTGAGTGTACCTGTTCACACTGAATTAGTATGCACTGTATTAGTATGATGTCAAAGCCACACTGACAAAAAAAAACAGAGAGAGACATAGGTGTATATATAATATTTGTAATTATTCATTTTATGACCTGTATAGTACATTTCAGAAAACATTGTGGCACTGATGCAACATTTATATTCATTCGCATACATTCTTGCGGTTGTAATCCGTGAGCGTGTTTTTTTTTTTCCCCCCGATTTTGCCCAGTCTCCACATTTTGGTGCATGGTGGTGTTTCTTTTGTACTCCAGGACATGCAGAGGAAAGAATAGTACAGAGAGGTCAGTTCCACGCTATATGCAATCATCAAATTCAAATGTTAAGAGTTCACATACACCCAAGGACTGTCCTTCCTACATGTACGACATGTGTACTTGTTGCAATGTAAACATTTCTCTCAATGCTGTGGTTCCTATTACATTGAAGGGGCACCTGACACTGACTGAGTTTGCTTTCCTGGGGGATGCGGCGGCCTTGGAACAGAATTTTGTCAATGTTGTATCCTCTTTTTCTTTTTCCATCCCCTTTTCTTGTAAGAAGAGATGATGAAGTTCCTCTGCAAGGTGACCAAAGAACACTCTTCTTTTCTCAGTGGACCCGTGCATGCCTTGTACAGTACATGTGTGTTCATTGCTGCTAGGTCAAGCATGTTGTAGCACACAGCAACCGGCCACCTGCGTGTTCCTGCTCGCACTGAATAAGCTCACGCCTTCTGATCCATTATGTCAATATGCAATATATACAATGCAGGTAATGTTCCTCTTTTGGGACTTCTTTAGCAACCGCTCATTCAAAACAAAGTCATACCAGTGGTATCCAAGGATTCTCCGAAGAGACACAGTACTGAAGGGGTCTAGTCTTCGTCTCATGTCACTGGATAGTGTCCATGTCTTGTAACCATATGACATTAAACTGCAACCAACCCTGCAGGCAGTCCTCTAACTTGCAAGTAAATAATAAAAGACTTCATGCAGCTCTAAAAGAACAGAGAAGACTCCTTTATGCTCTCTGGGAGTAGCCCTGCTATGCTCACCTTATGTAGTGGATGGGGGAAAAGTCCTCCCGAGCCTCATCCCTGGAAGAGTCAACTGTTGGAGAGCCAATGGGGTCAGGCCTGTTGGGGATTGGAACTGGTATGTTGCTGAGGTGTCGCCCGCTGCACGGCAACACTCTGGTCCCATTTTGAGGCAGCCCATCCGGGTAAGCACGTGGGACGTCTTGTCTGTGTTACATTGTTTTAAATATATAGTCTAAATATCAGTTAAATGCTGGTAAAAATGACTTTCATGAAAGTCATTTTAATATCGTGGATAAAAAGATTTTTTTTGTTGCTTTTTCACATCATAAATGATAATAGCTAAATATTGCACTGGCATAACTAGACTGTTTTTTATTTTTATTTTTCTGAAATGTTGCTATTATATCTTTCACTTGGCTGTTTTAAGTTGCATTGACCAAATATAGCTGGATAAATATTTTTTTGTGTGTTTTCATTTCAGGTTGCACAGCAACTAAATGTAAATATTTTGAAAGGGGGGGGTAATTTTTTTATATAAACTGTAGATATATATACAGTATATACATAGATATAGATAGGGTTGTTTAATTACAGGGTGTGTCCCATAATAAAATCTACAAAATGTTTAGTATTGACTGATCTGTTTTTTTTCATTCAAGAGATGTTCTTTTCAAAGTCTGGGTCAACAATTCCTGGCACTTTTCTCACAGGTTTCTTCACGTTTAAAAATATATGTTCTGTTGCTTCCAATTAGTTCTTATAGTACTTGCAGGTGTTAGTTAGAGTGGTAATAAATATGTGCCTATCCTTTAAACTTCTTACATTTGTTAATGTATGTCAGACTTTATGAGAAGCATAATGTATTATTCCCCAAAAATGTAGTTTGATTGGAACAGTTGTCTGCAGTTAATGGACAGCTTTGGCCCTTGACTTAATGGTAAGAAGACAAATGGGCATCTTGAGACAATTTTCTTGCGCTTAAAAATGACGTATGGTGCATTGTCGAAGGAGGTAATCAATAAAGTCTTGGTTTTCAATTAACTTGTAATAGAGGCATCAATAAAGAAATATATTAAAAGACTTATGATTTGTCTCATTCCCTAGATAGGGAAATTTTGATATATTTAA
Source organism: Polypterus senegalus (assembly GCF_016835505.1). NCBI lineage: Eukaryota > Metazoa > Chordata > Cladistia > Polypteriformes > Polypteridae > Polypterus > Polypterus senegalus. The sequence continues at coordinate 229,888,206 of NC_053154.1, forward strand.
AAATGTCAAGTATTGTTATCTCTTATTACTTTTCTCATGATCCTGGCATAGCCATTTTTCCATAACAAGCTATTCACATTCACTTTAACCCCTTAGAGAAATCTATCTTGTTAAGTATATTATTTTATAGTCTGAACAGTGATACTGAAGAGTTATTAAATAGTATGAATTAACTTAACATATTTCTAATACTGTAACCAGCTATGTTAAATGACACAAATGATAACAATCCATCAATCAGTACAAGATCTACCCTATTCTCCTAATCAATTTATAGACTTATTGCAAAACTTATGTCAGTAAACTGAAATGCAGATGATTAAATGTACTTTTATATAATTTAGAATTGCATCTTGTGGCTTATTTCATATTTTTATTTCTTCCTGTATTGCTTAGGGAGCTGCACTGAAATATGTACCAACTATTGTGAATGATGTTAAGCTTGTTTTTGATCCAAAGGAGCTTAGGTAAGTAATAAGACGATTTATATTCTTATATGTTGCCCCATTTTTTTAAATTTTTTTTTGCTTTGTTTATGTGTTGTGCAATTTAAACCCAGGTTTAACACTGTGCTTAATATTGTGACAATTACATTTTCAAAGGATGAATATAATAATCAGGGAGATGCATATTTAAATATATATATATATAATATTAATAAAATTAGTAAATACAAATTCACTGAACAAAGCAAGTGTATGGAACAAATGAGAGTAAGCTATGATTATGAAAAAAAAATAAAATAAATGTAATTTCAAAATTATTGTACTGACCCCTTACAGACATATAATAGTTAGGGTCTTCGTTTACTTTTTCTCATTAATGTGCCATATTTTTACGCATATTGTATTTGTAAGGAAAATTCTGCTTTCTTAGACTTGGTTAAAGTAAATACTATTTGATATTGTATTGCCGGGACATAAAAAGTGAAGCAAGATAAGTACAAAGTTTTAATTTGTACAATGTTGTAGGTATTTCAAAAAGACAATGCTATGGACAATTTAAAGTATAACTGTCATCTTCAAAACATGAGAAGTTCAATGTTATTATAACAATTATAATCTGCCTTGAATTGAGTATGTTCATAGTTCATATAGGTTTAAAGAGAAATGATTGTCATAAATGTAAACATTTGTAAAGGTTTCAGTAGCAATGCTTAATATCTCCCGAGTGCCAGACATTGTTGCATTTGTCCTTTAAATCTACCTCAGAAATCTCACTACAGTGAACTCAAACAATCCTTATTCATCCACACCGCGCGACTATCATTGAAATCACAATAAAGGTCATGAAAGAAAGAAATTAAAACTTAAAAAATAAACACAGTTTAACCCTTTAATTTAATAATTAGACATGTCTTTGTGGAAATGGAAGGAAAACTTGCAAACTTCATATAGACAATGACTGTGCATGGGATTCATCACCACTAACTATTGTCTTTTTCAAATTCCCTAATGTCTGCTATGTAACTGGTTTGCAAGTGAGCATGAAAGAGAATAAAAGGTAATGCTTTGATCAGCCTTTGAGTCAGCTCAGTATAATGCACTTTTATTAAAATATCGGCCATTACCACTATGAGGACAATAAAGGTCATGAAAAAGAAATGTCAGTGTTTTCAAAATAACCACATGTGATATGTTTTTACTTCTTAGATGCTTGATTTTATATTAATATTACTGTGTGTTTTTTTTTAAATAACATGTGGTGTTCTTACTACTCTGTAGTACAATTACAAAAGGAGAAGACATTATACGATAATATTTTTTGTTTCACAGGATATAAACATTATAATTTTGGATATAAACATTTTAATATTATATTAAGCACATTAAAATTATGACGTGCCATGTTGTAAGTCACTTGGTTAAAGACCAATTCATAAAAAATTATTTTATTATCGGGTGGAATTTGGTTGTCTACATTTTCATAGAACATTTATCAACATTATGGCTACCATTTACAGTTATGTCTTTTATGATTTTTATCTTGTAATGTGCCCCTTGAATGCCTTGAAAAGCACAATTAAATAAAATGCATTACCTACTGTCTTTATTTTCTACACAAGAAAATTGCGTTTAATTTTATCTGTGAGGACGTTAGTCTGAAAAACATTACTTTTAAAGTGTTCTGATTTAAGCAAAAAGAATATTGGTGAGTATTGATTGCAGTTTGAATGTTGGCCATAACTAGCTATAAATCATCTCAACCTTTCATTGCTCCACCTGGTGGTATTTAAAGGTAGTTCAGTCACAAACAACTGAAAATTTCTGAAATGTTATGATAGGCAGGCAGCACACTACATCATAGCACATTATTTTTCACATATTTTGATTGGCTGTATCTGTCTATGAATAAATGTATTCTTTTATATCCTGTTTCAGTAGCACATCTGTCATTAAAAATACGTTTGCACCGTAGAAGTTTTGTTTCTCACTTGCGTGTTTTTTTTTATATAAATTAAATGAGTGTGTCTTTTTGTTCCTATATAAAAGGCTCATCATTCTTTTCTTGGATGTCAGCCATTGAATAATTGCTAATGCACAATCATCCTTATTAAGAAACAACATTAATCCTTAAACCATGAACAGCTGCTACTCTTATTATTAGAGGTAGGAATTATTTATGCCAACTGGTTGGTGCACCCCAATAGTCTATGTCCTAGACCACAACTGGCCTTTTTTTTCTTCCTTTAAATAAATTCACATTCGACCATTTATTTTGTAACTAGCTTGTCCAGCTTAAGATCATGGGGTTGGGGTTTTTGGAGTATGGGAGAAAATCAGGAGGACCCGGAAGAAAGCTCATGCAGACATGAGTAGGGTATGCAAACTGCACACACAGCGCCAAGGCAAACATTCAAATGCAGACCTCTGGAACTGTGTGGCAAAGGTACTTTGTGAAGTGAAGTTCAATGAGTGAAATTTTTTTGACAATTTTTTTAGTTCAAAAACGGAATGTGTTATAAATGAAAATTAAATCCTGGAAAGGTTAAAATGCAAGAAAATAATTTGTAACAATTGTATCTAGAAGAAAAGAAATCTCAAATTAAACTTGTTTTTTTCATTGAAATTTAAAGATATATTTCACTGTTTTAGATGCCAACCACATTTATTTTTCTATAGATGCTACTCACATTTCTGCTTTTTAAAATATTTTAAGCACATTTAATTTGTTTCATTTTTTTTTTTTAAATAGCAAACTATTTACAGAATTCATTCTGAAGGTTCCACCTGGACGCTTAGTGCGTCAGAAGCTGTACTGTTTGATTGATATAGTTCACAGTGATCTGTTCACACAGCATGGTAAGCCTAGCCTTTCATTTTTAATGAGATTTTGTACTTTTTTTTCTTCTTCTTAGCATTACTGTATTTGTGGTTATCTGTACTTAAAAGTGCATCATTTTGTTTTACTAAACGGCAATGACAATGCGGTCTGGTTAATATTTACTGAAAGGTAAGTTTTCATGGCAAGTCAAATTAATTAAAATTTCTAGTATCACAAACATTGATACTCAAATGTTTCAAATGTCTCACTCTTTTTTGTCCTAGTTTTAAAATTTTGAGCTGATGTATAATTTCATTTTGTCAAATTTGTGGAATACCTACAAGTAAATATAAACTGATTAGAAAATAGATACATTTTGAGCAGATAATTGTAGCTGTTAGTGCAAGAGCCATTTCCTAGTTACATAAGAATCATAAATGTTTTACTAAATGATAGTGCATAATCTATGGGAGGTTCCTATAACCCCCATAAGTTGAATTGAATTAGTATATTCTAGCTATTTTTAACTTCTCTGACTAAACATTATTCTCAGTTACTGATCAGCCTTGCCATGTGTAAGGTGTAAAGGGCACAGGGTTTTAAACTGTGCCTTGTGTACCTTGTGTGCGTATTTTGTGTTCTAAGTAACATGTAAGACAAAGCACTTAATTGAAAGTGCTGCGCCATACGTTTTAAACGTACAGAAGAAGTAGTTAAGAATCTTTAAATATAGAAACAGCTAAGGAAAGAAAAGCTAAGTTTAGAGAAGATAAATTTTTTCTTTTTTTTGGCTTTTATTCTACATGTGTAACAACTTTTTTCTTTAATCTTGCGTAGATTGTTTGCTTTGAATTTTCCGTAAATATTTTAAAACAAACTTTTGGACTGAGATTTCTTTCGGCACGCGTTTTACCCGTGCTTGAACACTCGCCTTGCACTCCGGCGGCAACAGTTAGTGTTGATCTGTAAAATTTGTCAAAGCATTTTTCGCAGAGATTTAACTGTATTGCTTGGTGACCTTATTAGGCATAATTTTTTCATGTAATGTCGCAGTGTGGCAGTTTTAGGGGAACATTTTTTTTCCCAGCACCACATAATTCTTTGTAAGGTCATGCATAACATCACAGAGCCCTCGCAGCCAAAGTTGGATATGACAGCCACCCGAATACATAGTGCTGATCCCATGACCATCAATGGCCACATGTGCCCTTGCTTATGGAAGAAACATAGCAGCAAAGCTGTCAGTATACTAAGTACACGGCCAGCATCAATTTTACGCCTGGGAAAAGAGAACACACAAGCTGGTACATTGTAGACAGAGCGAATTCAAGAATAAACAATCAGTTTACTTTGTAAGTGTATGCATCTGCCATTAAATCTTATGTTATTCAATACATCATTTCAATATGGTGGTACTCAAAACATATTTTTTCTCCTAAGAGGCACATCATTTACAGTCAAGTACTCTGTTACTTTTGTTGTTTCATTTTTTCTTGTGTTCGTATTCTTTATCGGGTCTGCCATTGTGAGTGTGCTGCCAACCACCGTTGTGCT
>NC_053154.1:229898023-229920523 GCF_016835505.1 Polypterus senegalus
TTACCTCGTCTTCATCAGCCATGCTAGTGTGTCTGCATCCACGTGGTGGCCATCAAAACAATGAAAAAAATATTGTCGTAAACAGTTTATTTTGCGACACCATGAAACAAACGATAGCGTAATGTGCAGCGATAGACGTTTTCATATTGTCATCCGATATATATCATTATATCGAACAGCCCTAGGAGAGGGTGACGCAGGGCGCACTTCTATGGGATAGATCGGCGTGTTTGTGATTACTTCTTTTCAATATCAGTAAAGTAACTCTCACACAAATAACAATTCATAAAGACGATATAAAAATGGCATCCACAACCAGAAGTAATTAGTTCCCATATTATAATATGTTCTGTGGCCATACGTAATTTCCGTTTCAAATGCTAAAAGAATTTTATATATTTAGATTGTCGGTTTTTCTTTGCAGATCCTATTAAACTGAAGTGAACACTTCTACCTTTCAAACTCTGCACATACAAATTTTTATATTCGTTATGTTTACTGGTTGACCATTGTTCTGATATAGCTGAATACAGTGTTTTAGAACTGGATAATTTGAGGTCAGAAATTGGCAGGCTTCCAATAAATAATCCTTCATATTTGGAAAAGATTCCCACTTGGGAACAATGACATTTTTGCTAGAAGTGTCATATTTTCATATACGGTACCCATAATTAGGTGTAAATTGTTGTGGCTTTAAGTTGCAATATTTATTGTTTTTATTACTCTTGGTTTGATCTTGTTCAATTGTATAATCTATACCGAATTAATAAGAAAAAAAATAGAGGTTGTTTTTTTACACAGATTGTATTTTAATTTTTCATCAATAAACAGTTGGGGAAGTATAAGCAGATAAGTTGGAATGGACAGTTATATTTCAAGGAGAGCAAATAATGATTTAGAGAGGTTTTTATAAAATTTCTATAATTTAAAATATATTTTACAAATTTAATATAGGGGAATGTTCCATAATAGAATTTTTTATCATGTTTCAACATTACTAAGTACACGTATCCATTTTATCTTTTTTCTCTAGCCATCTGCTACAGTTTTATTTTTAAACATGTAACTTTGAAATTGTATGAAAACCTGAAATGGGGTGTGGAAGGAAGCAGAATGGAAATGTATTAAAGTAGTCTAAAACGCTTCTGTTCTTTGAGGTAAATAAGACATGCATTTCATCATGGATGTTATAGTAATAGCTACGTACAGGTTGTTTTAGTCAAGCTTTAATTAAGGCAAAGAGAACTCTGCCACCCCCTCTTGTAATTAAAGTAATTGAATTGTATTGTGTTTATTTGCAAATTGTGTTATGCTGGTTCAGTAAATGGATGAATGGTTGATTGATTGTATTATTTAAAAAAAATTGCTTCATTATATGTAGACACAGTGATGTATTAAATGTGAAACAAGCAACATAAATAAAGATGGTGCTTTCCATAATTGTTTTAGTAGCTAAACATGTTATCAAGCTGAGTGCAACTGAAGTAAGGACTAAAAACAAAAAGCTTATTAATAACAAAAAATCCAAGTTGTCAACATTATCTAATTAATTTAGTTTTATTTTTTTTTTTTTTACTTTTTAGTCAATCCTTTAATAAAAATATAATTTTGAATATTACAGTGTTTTTAGGATACTTTTTGTAACTTTAGTCTTGTTTGGAATTTTTTTTGTCACTCCTGTCAGTCATTTTAGGTGTTCTTTATAGATTTGAGTAAGCTGACTCCAAATCTTGTAACAAAATTGTTCTTTCAGTTTTTGAGAAAAGAAGGTTTAAAATAAAAAAATAAAAATCACTAGTCACAAGATAGCCTGTCTACTATAAGCTTTATAGACTGAAAGCCACTCCCTCTTGTTGGAGCTAGATGCTTCCATTAGTCCTCAATATTGAGAGTTCAAGAAGAGTTTTGCAATAAAAAGCAGATCTCCAAGAATAAATAGAGATAGAAGAGGGGGATTTCCAACAAGGGGCCAGTTCCAGTTTGAAGTTGATGATACCCAGAGAGAACAACTTCTAATGGATTGGGAGGGGGAGAGTGTGGAAGTATCCAGGAGAAAACAATTTTGAGATGAGAGAGAAATCATTTTGAAAATAACGTAACATGATTGTCAATGTAATTGTTTTGTCACTGTTGTGAGTGATGAGTGTTGCTATCATATATATATATATATATATATATATATATATATATATACACATATATATATATATATATATATATATTTACACACACATATATATACATACATATATATATCTACATATATACACATTTATATACACACACACATATATATACACACAAATAATATATATATATATATATACATACACACACACATATATAAACATATATATACATATACATACATATCTACATATATACACACACAGCTATTTCAGATCAGTGCAATACGCTGCTTGTTAAAACGGATAACTCCCGCTCTTACGCAAGTCTGCGGATATTATGAACTATCGATTTGTTCAAGTTCTATTTAAATTTTAAATAGAAGGAATTTTTATTTAGTCGACAGAAATATCTTTGGTAGGAATGGTAAAACAGACAGGAATATTATTCTGAATAAATCAACTCAAACCTTAAACAACTTATAATATTTTGCTCTCCATAAAAATATATCCTGTCTAAATTATACAAGTTAGAAATAAAGTAAACGTTAAAAGAACAAACATTCAAATTTCTTTACTCTTATGTAATTTTATATAAAAATAAACTTAGATTTTAAATATCCCAAAAGATTTTGCTCTCCATAAAAATATATCCTGTCAAAATTATACAAATTCAAATATGAACATGCTGCATAACAAAACCTGGAAATATAAATAAAATGTGTTCCTTTCAGCAATAACAAATCAAATCATTCAGTTGTCTTTGCTCATATGTCATTTTAGAGCTGGACGCCTGGCATCTTTTTGGCAACAAGTTCGTTTCTGTTTGGTGTGAGGTTCTGTGTTGTGGAGATTCTCAGGATGGATTGCAGGTGCTCATCAGTGAGGCGACTCCTGTGTGCTGTTTTGTTAGTCTTTATCACTGAGAAGAGCTTCTCACACAGATATGTGCTACCAAACATGCACAAGGTTCGAGCCGCATGTAGACGGACTTTTTTTGTTCTTCAAAGTCACCAAAGCGCCGTGCAAACTCAGTGCGCTCAGTTTATCAGCAAAGTGCGATTTGGGAACACCGTAGTGACGACTTGGTTTAAACATTACTTGGCAACAGGGAAAGTGGGGCAAGGTGCACTGGTGCATTTGTGTCTCCCATAAAAGCAGCTTCACTTGAAATCACTTTGTGATTGTGCACGGGTAAAACGTCCGCTGAAGTGTCAGATTCTTATTTAATTCTTCTGCTTTCTGTATCTTCTGCATTGCATTCAGGTTACCCTGATGTTTTGTCTCATAGTGCCGTCTTAGATTAAATTCTGTAATTACAGCCACATTAGCTCCACAAATGAGACACACGGGTTCAGTAAACATATACTCAGCCTCCCATCGGTTTTAAAGGCTCTATTTTCAGAATCAACTTTTCTCTTCAGCATCGTGTGAGCTAGCTTCGCAATAACTTGCAGCATCATAAGCTAGACTTGATTAACGCGTAAGTGTTCGCAAGGCAGCTGAAGCGCTGCATTATGGGATCTGTAGTTTATTGTGTTACCAGCGCTTCATATACCCGGCCATTAATAACAATAATACAGTATATAAAATGATCTCGGGCGGATATAATTACACGCCGGGCTGGATGTGGCCCGCGGCCCTTGAGTTTGACACATATGGACTAAATAGAACTTGAAAAGATATATTTTTTCAAATGTGATCGCAATTCAGATAGAGTTGACGCGCACTACAGCCTGCATGCCTCAATAAGTCATCCTCCCTCGCTCTTACTTTTTACCGCTCATCTAATGAATACACTGAGTATGGCTTTACCAAAACAATCATTGATGGCTAATAAAGTATCCATTATTCGAGTATGTAGATCGGGATATATATATATATATATATATATATATATACCCGTATCGCAGCGAGAAGTAGTGTGTTAAAAAGCTAGAAAAGAAAAGGGAACATTTTAAAAATAACGTAACATGACTGTCAATATACAGTATTTGTTTTGTGAGTGTTACTGAGTGTTGCTGTCATCAAGGATTTGATTATCATTATTTCTTTCAATCAGGTTCGTATTTGTAGGATGTGTTGTGTTCAAGTTACATTCCGTGTTTGTCAATCGTTGTAAAGATGACAGGTTTCATTCATCGATTCGTTTCTTACTGCATCAATAAACAGCTCGTCTTCTTCTTTATCTGAGACCTGACACACTGCATGCACGGGTTTTTTACACTGTCTTCCTTTAGCGGGACATTGACTTTTTCCACGTGTGCTTTGTTTCCGCAGTAGCTGGATTTATGAATATGCTTGTATGTATCAGACGCTTCATATTTTTTGCTGCCTTTTCAATTGTGTAATTCGGTTTTTGTTCAGCGCTCTTTGGAACTGTTGCTTTTATCTGTGCACGCGCCAGTTCACGTGAGCCTTCGGTGTACATGCATCGAAGGTTCCCAGCTGTGCTGGTGCCATCTCGTGCTATGTCCATGGCTGTATTTAATGTTACCTTAGTCCTGGCACTTAAAACTTTCTCTCGCAGTTTCGCTGAGTTTGTACCAAACACCACCCTGACCATCTCATCTTCCTCTGCATAAGCACAGTCCTTCACCCGTGAATATTTAGTGGAGTTTGCTATTGGATTGCCGCTGACGGACGGCCTTATATGGGCAGGCACTAAATTACAAACGCCAGCGCAGCCTGTCTATGAACTTAATTTAAAGTGTAGGTTTACATCGTGCTTTGTTTCAAGTAGCAGAACTCATGAATATGGTTGTATATGTCACTCGCCGCTTCTTATTGTTTCGCTGCCTTCTCAATTATATAATGCATGTTTTCTTCAGCGCTTTTGAGGTCTTCCTGGTTTTCTATGTACTGCGTGATTACGGGAGGCGTGATGATGTCACACGAAACTCCTGCCCCCACGGCGTTCAAGCTCATCTCCATTACAGTAAATGGAGAAAAACAGCTTCCAGTTATGACCATTACGTGTAGAATTTCGATATAAAACCTGCCCAACTTTTGTAAGGAAGCTGTAAGGAATGAACCTGCCAAATTTCAGCCTTCCACCCACACGGGAAGTTGGAGAATTAGTGATGAGTCAGTGAGTGAGTGAGTGAGTGAGTGAGGGCTTCGCCTTTTATTAGTATAGATATATATATATACCCCGATCTACATACTCTCAAATAGACAAGCCACACGCCGTGGCGCAATTGTAGAGGCTTCGCCTCTAGCGCCGACATCCGAGGTTCGATGCACTGAGTATGTACGCGTGCTTCCCGATTCATTTTACCCTCGCATCCCCTTGGTTTGAGACGCATGAAAAAATATACGGTTAACGCAGAATCATGTTACGTTATTTTTAAAATGTTTCCTTTTCTTAGCACAAGCACAGCTGAGAAGCTTCGATGCATGTACTCCATAACGCGTTAAAAAAAATAACGCATTTAATCACACTTTCAATTCCAAGCAAAGGGGAACTTTTATCAATGCATGATTTCCTGGTACATCGATTATTTTGATGCACACATCAGAGCTACAAAAATGTTAGAGTCGGAATAAAGCGCGTTCTTACATCTGATCGGAGGAAAATTTAATTTCAAAAGAATACCCGACGGAAGCCTTGATAAAAGCATGGTTTTGTGCACACTGAAAAGCAAGCAAAATTAGATGCATTACAGAAAGCTGACTTTGTGGCTCTTGCTGGAGATCATTGGACTTCCGTGACCGTTAGTAATTCTAATTACATCTAATTACAAAATGTTCAATGATCACACTGTTTTAGCCTAATGTACAAAATAATTTTGGCTAAAGTTACTCAGAGTTTAAAGATTAAGTTGGTCAAATTACCTTTTATGTTTCTGCCTTATTTTTTTAATAAGAAAAACTGCACTTTATGTTGAAATTTTGGTTATTATTATTTAAAGACAATACCATTCTGAAAATGTACTTAAAGTAATTAAAATACCACTTTACTTTTAAGTAAGTAAGCCCAATTTTAGCCAGGGATGATATTTTTGTTTCTGTTTTGAATTGAAATGCAGTTTAAAAGCATTTTTTTTTTCAGAAATTAAGAGCTTGAGTTTACAATATTCATGTCCATATCTATTATTTGATTCTGTCGCCCACTAAAACCCTTTTAAATTAAAAAAAAAAAAAAATTGCGAATTGGGGCAAATTTTCATGTGTGATTACATACGATTAATCAAGATTTATTATTACACAGCCTCTAATTAATTAGATTAATTTTTTTAATCGAGTCCCACCCCTAATATATATATGTAGATATACATATGTAGATTTGTATATACACTCGCCTAAAGGATTATTAGGAACACCTGTTCAATTTCTCATTAATGCAATTATCTAATCAACCAATCACATGGCAGTTGCTTCAATGCATTTAGGGGTGTGGTCCTGGTCAAGACAATCTCCTGAACTCCAAACTGAATGTCAGAATGGGAAAGAAAGTTTATTTAAGCAATTTTGTGCGTGGCATGGTTGTTGGTGCCAGACGGGCCGGTCTGAGTATTTCACAATCTGCTCAGTTACTGGGATTTTCACGCACAACCATTTCTAGGGTTTACAAAGAATGGTGTGAAAAGGGAAAAACATCCAGTATGCGACAGTCCTGTGGGCGAAAATGCCATGTTGATGCTAGAGGTCAGAGGAGAATGGGCCGACTGATTCAAGCTGATAGAAGAGCAACTTTGACTGAAATAACCACTCGTTACAACCGAGGTATGCAGCAAAGCATTTGTGAAGCCACAACACGCACAGCCTTGAGGCGGATGGGCTACAACAACAGAAGACCCCACCGGGTACCACTCATCTCCACTACAAATAGAAAAAAGAGGCTACAATTTGCACGAGCTCACCAAAATTGGACAGTTGAAGACTGGAAAAATGTTGCCTGGTCTGATGAGTCTCGATTTCTGTTGAGACATTCAAATGGTAGAGTCAGAATTTGGCGTAAACAAAATGAGAACATGGATCCATCATGCCTTGTTACCACTGTGCAGGCAGGTGGTGGTGTATTGGTGTGGGGGATGTTTTCTTGGCACACTTTAGGCCCCTTAGTGCCAATTTGGCATCGTTTAAATGCCATGGTCTACCTGAGCATTGTTTCTGACCATGTCCATCCCTTCATGACCACCATGTACTCATCCTCTGATGGCTACTTCCAGCAGGATAATGCACCATGTCACAAAGCTCGAATCATTTCAAATTGGTTTCTTGAACATGACAATGAGTTCACTGTACTAAAATGGCCCCACAGTCACCAGATCTCAACCCAATAGAGCATCTTTGGGATGTGGTGGAACGGGAGCCGTGCCCTGGGTGTGCATCCCACAAATCTCCATCAACTGCAAGATGCTATCCTATCAATATGGGCCAACATTTCTAAAGAATGCTTTCGGCACCTTGTTGAATCAATGTCACGTAGAATTAAGGTAGTTCTGAAGGCGAAAGGGGGTCAAACACCGTATTAGTATGGTGTTCCTAATAATCCTTTAGGTGAGTGTATATGTGTATATACAGTATATATGTAGATATGTATATGTGTATATATATATATATATATATATATATATATATACACACGTGTGTGTGTATATATATATAGATATATATATGCATGTGTGTGTGTGTTTATATTTATATAGTTTATGCCTACATTTTGTCATCTACTACTAGAATATAAAAAACGTTTCTGTTTTAACAATGTGTTGACACAGATTACTGTAGAAACGGAACAGACATGAAATGCGTGTGTTCCAAATAACGATCTATTATTTCCACTCTAAAACTCCACTTCATTCCCAGATACTCAATCAAGGCATGAGCTGGGAGAAGTTTGTGCACGTTCTAAATTGGTGGGGGGATGGAATAGCCGGCTGCTCCAAGCTTCTCTTTATCAGCACATTTAGAAGACAAAGGACGCTGGCGGAGAGGTGTGAAGGGATTTAAGAAGCGATTTAAGGTGGGACGGAATTACGAGTTTTTTCGTAGGCTCTGGTAATTCTAGTGTTAAAGAACAGTGATCTATCAAAGTCTGCTCTTCACAACACATGTTTGTGGAAGTGTATCATGGCACGAACAAAGGAGATTTCTGAGGACCTCAGAAAAAGAGTTGTTGATGCTCATCAGGCTGGAAACGGTTACAATACCATTTCTAAAGAGTTTGGACTCCACAAATCCACAGTCAGACAGATTGTGTATAAATGGAGGAAATTCAAGAACATTGTTACCCTCCCCAGGAGTGTTCAATCAACAAAGATCACTCCAAGAGCAAGGTGTGTAATATTATGCAAGGTCTCAAAGGCCCCCAGGGTAACTTCTAAGCAACTGAAGGCCTCTCTCACATTGGCAAATGTTCATGTTCATGAGTCCACCATCAGGAGAACACTGAACAACAATGTGTACATGGTAGGGTTGCAAGGAGAAAGCCACTGCTCTCCAAAAAAAATTGCTGCTCGTCTGCAGTTTGCTAAAGATCATGTGGACAAACCAGAAGGCTATTGGAAGAATGTTTTGTGGATGGATGAGACCAAAATAGAACTTTTTGGTTTAAATGAAAAGCGTTATGCTTTGAGAAAGGAAAACATAAGAACCTTATCTCATCTGTGAAACATGGTGGTGGTAGTATCATGGTTTGGGCCTGTTTTGCTGCCTCTGGGCCAGGACGGCTTGCCTTCATTGATGGAACAATGAATTCTGAATTATATCAGAGAATTCTAAAGGAAAATGTCAGGAAAACTGTCCATGAACTAAATTTCAAGAGAAGGTGAGTCATGCAGCAAGACAGCGACCCTAAGCACACAAGTCGTTCTACCAAAGAATGGTTAATGAAGAATAAAGTTAATCTTTTGGAATGGCCAAAACAAAGTCCTGACCTTAATCCAATCGAAATGTTGTGGAAGGACCCGAAGCGAGCAGTTAATGTGAGGGAACCCACCAACATCCCAGAGTTGAAGCTGTTTTGTATGGAGGAATGGGCTAAAATTCCTCCAAGCTGGTGTGCAGGAAAGATCAAAAGTTACCAGAAACATTTAGTTGCAGTTATTGCTGCAATGGGGGGTCACACCAGATACTGAAAGCAAAGGTTCACATACTTTTGCCACTCACAAATATGTAATTTTCAATCATTTTCCTCAATAAATAAATGACCAAGTATAATATTTTTGTCTCATTTGTTTAACTGGTTTCTCTTTATCTACTTTTAGGACTTGAGTAAAAATCTAATGATGTTTTAGGTCATATTCATGCAGAAATACAGAAAATTCTAAAGGGTTCACTAGCAGAAATACAGAAAATTCTAAAAGGTTTCACAAACTTTCAAGCACCACTGTAATTTCTAATTAATACTGTTTTCTATTTGAGTGCTGTAGCCTGATCTGTTTATTGTGAACAGGAAATATTTATATACTTTTAAATATAAATATATTAAATATTTCATGACAGTAATGCGTGTGCATTATTTTCATGGCAGTAACATGCACTGCACGGGCTTATAAGTGTATTTAGTACAAATGTGCAGGTCTCAGCTAGTAAATTAGTTCATTCCAAACAGATTGCATTAATTTTGACATTTCATTAACATTTATGTATTTTCATGTCCATAATGCCTTTTTACTCCTGTGCATGTTATATGACTGTATCATTGCTGTGAATAATAAAATCCCTTTTATTGTTTTTAATCCACTATCCCCCAACCTATCCAAATATCTCCAGACTGTCGAGAGGTCCTGCTGCCCCTAATGACAGAGCAGCTTAAACAGCACTTAGAACAACATGAAGAACTGGAGGCCTGCTGTCAGCTGCTAAGTGATATACTTGAAGTCTTATACCAAAAGGACGTGGTTAGTAAACTTGCAGATGAGTCTATTACTATTGGCTTATCAATTTTTCTTTTTTTGGTAAATTTAATGCATAGTGTGATTTGGCAATTGTTTTTAAACAAAGAAATATTTTTTGCATATAAAAATTTACTCACAGGTGTGCCACAGTAATAAGGTTTTTGAGAACCTCAGTATATGTGATATCCTTTGAACTTTTAAATTTGTCTTTTATTTAGAAGTTCCATAAATAATGTATAGTAGTGCTATACATATTTTCTTCTTCAGTGACAGAAACACAGTAGATCTGCTATTTGGTTAAAGGGTGTTTTTTTAATACTGTCTTCTACTTCTTTCGGCTGCTCCTGTTAGGGGTTGCCACAGTGGATCGTCTTCTTCCATATCTTTCTGTCCTCTGCATCTTGTTCTGTTACAACCATCACCTGCATGTCCTGTCTCGCCACATCCATAAACCTTCACTTAGGCCTTCCTCTTCCCCTCTTCCCTGGAGTATTTCACATATTGATTTGGCAAAATTTTACACCGGATGCCCTTCCTGATGACGTAACCCTCCGTATTTATCTGGGCTTGGGACCGGCACGAAGAAACACACTGGTTTGTGCATCCCCTGTGGCTGTGTTGTGTTTTTTTTGTTTAATATTGTAATAGTCATAATTTAACAAATACTTGTACATCTAAAAAAAAAAATGGCTATTTCATTTCATTAGGGCTTTAATTTTCCAAATCTTTCCCTCTTTTATTTCTTTTTCTCTTTTTCTACATTTGTCCCAACTTTAAAGTTTGCAGTGGGAAATCAAACTTGGCAGTTTTACACAAATCCTTTATTTCAGAACTCCTGTAAACTGCCATTGTCATTGTCGCTCCCATTATTAATTACATTTTGTTATTGCTAATGCTTGTGTACAGAAAAATATTTGGACTGTTGTTTCCTGTACTCAAAAAAGTTCTGTGAGACAGTAACTTTATGCTTTCAATTATGTGTTATAATAATGAACATTAGTTTGCCTTCAAAAACCAAAAGAATAACACAAATTCAGTTTTTGCTGGTTAATATTTAGCGATGAAGTATAGTGTTTTGCTTGCCATGCTAACTGTGTGTTTTAGGGATATATTTTATCTTTACGATTTTTTAATCACATAATTTAATGAAGTATCCACTATAAATAGTTTTAAAGTATTTTAAAAATAGCCTTAAAATTGGTTAAAGAAGGAAATTTCTAAAATTGCTGCAAAGATCAAACATTTCAAACACACCCTAGTATTTTAATCTTTTCTAAAGCTAGTCTAGTGTTAATACATAATCTGCACAGCATGATTTTGTCAGGTATATGAATAATCTTTCATTAACCTGTTCATCTGTTTACAACTTTTAATTGCTATATAAAGCAGAGGTATAAAACTCAGAGTCTGGATGGCTTCAATGACTGCAGGTTTTTTTCCTAGATTGTTTCTTAATGACTAATTCCTGCCGCTAATGACATATACAGTTAGTAAATACAGGGTGAGCCAAAAAAGTACCACATTTCAAATATTTATTTTTTAAAAATCCTACAAGATAAAATCATTTTCAACACAGGAAAGGATATACGAAATAGATTTTTTGACTGTTTTAAAAATGATGTCTTCTTCTTTAAGACAATTTCTGGAAACTCACATGACTCGTTCTGCCATTTCAAGTGAATAGCGGCAATTTTGTGGCGAACAGCCTCCTTGAGGGCTTCAGCTTTTTGAGGTTGATGTGCGTATACTTTCGGCTTGCGATAGTCTGAAAAGAAGAAATCGCACAGAACGAGAGCGTGAGCGTGAAGGCCACCCGACATCGTCACACAAAGAGATCAGCTTCCTCAGGAACATCTTCCGCAAAACTTGCATGGATCTCTGCACCGTATGAGATGATGTTCCATCCTGTTGTAACCAGGGATCCATTTCTTCCAGTTGAGGCTTCAGAAAGTTCTCTAGTATTTCAATGTAATGTTCTGAAGTGATAGTGACTGTTGCTTCCCCCCTTCTGAAAAAAGTAAGGGCCTACAATGCCAAATTCTGCAACAGCGCACCAAACTGTAACACACTCACTGTTCGGGGGTCTCTGAAGTTCACAATGTTTGGTTTCAGTCCAGCAGCGAAAGTTTTGTTCATTTATGCAACCATTCAAATGGAACTATGTCTCGTCGTTGCACATGATGATGGCATCTCGATGAACGGTTTGCAGAAAGTTCACACACAACTCTCTGTGGCTCTTCAGTGAGTTCCTGCACTACTATCATTTTGTATAGAGATGGTAATTAAGGTCCTCATGCAAAATCCTCCTTTAAGACATATTGGAAATGCCTAAGGCAGAAGTATGTTTGGAAGCTGAACATTTAGGAGACTACAAATTGATCCCCTAGCTGCTTGGATGTTTTCAGGCTTTGTACAGTCTGAGGACAGTCTGGAGATTTTCTGTTTAATGTTGTACACGTCTGTCTAAATTTAACCACTCACTGAAGAATTGTTTTTTTCCGATTTGGGATATCACTGTTAGAAGGAAGTGCTTTCGGATGGTGCGTTGCGTAGTGATGTTGGATTCATTGTTTTTGAAGAACGCTTCAACAGTGAAAAAGGCATTATGTTGACTGAAAACTACAAGGGATCGCCCATCAAAGGACCCCCTCCCCAACCCAATCGCTGCCTTTACTTCGCGCAATGACCTTGAGAAATGTTTTACTTTTTTTTTGTCTCACCCTGTATATGTATACATGTATACTACCATCAGTCATTTCCAGGAATAATCTACTATCATGACTAAAAACCGCTCTTCCTCCCTCCAGAAAGTCTGTTCAAAGCAGCACTGAAGACTGTATTGTCATGCTGCTTTAGAAAAACCCACTATATGACCCAGCTCAAATTACATTAATTTTATGAATATCACATGGTGACATCTACCAGGTGTGAAAATAATTTTACAGAGTACTCTACAACCTACAAGGCTCACCAGCAACACCCATAGTTCTTTAGAAGTCTGGGGACAATTTGCATTTCTCCATCTGTTCTCACAAACCTTTATAAATACACAGTGGAGTCCTTCCACACAGACTACATTGCATCCTGGTAGGGAACCTAAAGCACTGCACAGGGTGGTGAATGTAACACAGAATATTACTGCCACTCACTTAACCTTCTATTCAGGACATATACAATTCTTGCTTTCATTGTAAATGGCTTAAAAACCTCAGCTGTTCTGCACAGTTGATTTCCTTACATCTTCCTTCTGGCAAAGAGTGCAAAACCATTAACACACGCACCAGTAGATTCGGCCACAGTTTCTGTTTACATGTCATAAGATGCTGAGCAGCTAATCATAATAACAAAAATTTTAAGAAATATTGCAACTTACACAGATACATGGTGCATTTTATGTGTATGTTTACATTCACCTTAGTAAAAGACAATTTCCCCTCGGGGATTAATACAATGTACCAAATAAATAAATAAAATAATATTTGTCTATGTGTTAGTGTGGTTGCTATGTCATTTCAAATGATGGCGCATCACAATCATTAACATGGCTTTTACAAATTCGATCACTAAGTGACATATAATGTACCCATTGCATTTGTCATTGCAGCAGATAGTGCATCACAAAGATTTGTGGTAATGCATTTTATTACTACAAATGTTTGTGATGTGCTATCAATTGGTATGACAATGGCTAAATGCATTACAAAGTACGTTCCAGTGGATGATACATTACAAACATTAATGCTGATGTCTGTATTAATTGTTTAGATTTGTACCTATCTTACAAAAATATATTGTATATAATTGTATGCTTTTTCTGTTTATGTGGTTGTGCCTTATCTTATTATTGTTCTATTCTCAGCTGCTCTGAAGAGATAGAAATGTAATAATGTAATACTGCTTGTACATATAGAAATTAAAGTACAACTTATATATTTATTTGTCTTAGGGTCCAACCCAACGTCACATTCAGATAATTATGGAGAAATTACTAAGAACGGTAAATAGAACGGTCATTTCCATGGGGCGTGATTCAGAACTAATTGTAAGTTTTCTTTATTTTATTCCTCTTTCCTGCTCTTTATTATTCACAATGTATGTGCAATATGTAGATGATACATACTACCTACCTTTTTCTGAACAATTACCTTATGTTAATAAATACTGTTATAATTATTTTGGAGCTTATATTTAGTAATGAATAGATAGAATCAACAAATTAATGAATGCTAATTTTTATGGAAGTAGGGCATGGTGACCCCATGCCTAGCACTCCAACCTCACATTTCCAGCATCCATTTTATGTCCATATGTTTGTATTTTTGGTTTGTTTGTTCTCATTTTATATGGTTTTCTCTTGCATCCCCTTTCTTTTACATCCCCAAAAACAAACATATTAGATGAATTGGTAATTCAGACTTGCCCCCTTATTACCATAGTGGTGTGTGTGAATGGACTTTGAGATGGACTGGCACCCTGGCCACGATTGCTTACTGCATTGCTTCTGGTGCTGCCCAGATAGTCTCTGGTCCTCCTGCTTCTCTGAATTGCGTTTGGCAAATTTGAGAATGTTATATTAACCTCCTTAGCGTTAGACCCAATTGTTACTTGGGCAGCGAAAACTGTGCTAAAAATTAAAGTCCCGAGTGTCACTGTACAGATGCGTCTTTCATAAGAGTTAGAGCCAAGAATCAATCGGGCTGTAACAGTGCTGTCAGTGCTGACGTTCTTTGGAGAAATTATGTCTGAGCTTAGGTTTTCACTAATTATGAATTATCTGCACTTTACTAACAATGAAGACTTTGATGAGAATACCCATCCATCACCCAAACTGATGAAAATTTGGGTGATATACCAGGTCATTATAGCAATATTTCGGAGCGTTTACATTCTGGACTGAGATAGCAGCATTGATTAAAGTCTTGTAGCTTACAAGGGCAGACTATCGTGGATACAGTACATTGCGTCAAAATGAGCAAGATTTGGCATAAAGTTTTATGAGCTTTGTGAATCTAAAACAGGGTACACAGAGAAAGGGACAATGTTAGATCCGAAATGCAATCAGTATGGTGTTGCTACATCATCGGTGCTGACTTTGATAGATGCTCTGCTGGATCAGGGTTACCATGGACAATTTTTATACTTCACCAGAGCTATTTGACATCATGCTGCAAAGAAAGATTGACTTATATGGAACAGCACATCCTAACCATTGTGGCATGCCTGAAGTCTTTGGCAGAGCTAAATTACAGCGAGTGCGCTAGTAGTGTGGCAAAAGGGTAAAGTGTGTGCACTGAAATGAAAAGACAAGAAAGAAGTTTGTCATCTTAGCACAGTATATAATGCAGCTACAGTGACTGTACAGGTAAAGTGCAAATAGCAGGTTATGAAGCCTTGTGCTGTGGTCAAATACACCAGCATGATGGGCAGCATATATTGTATGGATCAAGAATTGACTTTCTTTTCTATTTTGCGGAAGCAGCAAAAGAAATAGTACAAAAAGATATTCAAAGTCACTGTCTCCATAGGCCACTTTCAACTCTTTGCAACAGTGCACAAACTTGTTAAAACAGCTGGGGTGGTCTTCTCTCCTCTTATGCAGCAGGTGTTGAGGGCACATCAGCAGGGCTGTGTTGTCAGATAGTACAACAGAGATGTTGCAAGCTGCATTGGCAGGTGGCACAACCGGGATGTGAAGTGCTGTTCTGTTGTTTGGTGCAGCAGGTGTGTTCAACCCTGGTCAGCTGTAGGCATGCAGGCGAACCTCCTGAGGTGGCGATGCACTGCTGTTTTCATTTACTGAATTGGTGCTGCAAACCTGGACCTCAGCTTTGAGGCTCTTGCTTCACCACCGCTTTACAATGCCTCTATTATGTGGTGGAACGGTGCATTTGCAATGCATTCACCTTATACAAACAAAAAGCTGGCAAAACTGTATCTCATGCAAACTTTACATGCCAGTTTGTAGAACAAATCATTGCTGCACATCCACTGTCCACACCACTGCTAAAGAGAAGCGGTCGACCCAACCCATTGTGGTTCAATTCGGGACATCTTATTGGTAGACATTTTATTGATTATATAGCTACAACAGAAAAAAAAAAAAACAGAATCCAACTTGTACTTGTGCAGTGTGTACTGTTCAAAAATTGTAACATTGGATTGTGTCTTTCATTGTGCTTTAAGGTTTACCACACAAATGACTGATTTTGAGATTATGTATTGTTTTGGCTTCATTAGTAGTATTATTATTAGATATTATTATTTTTGTTGTTATTGTTCATTTCATATTATTTTTATTCATCATTTCTGAAGTTTATATATATTAATAAATGTAGTGCATGAAGGTGGGCCTTTACTCACTGATACTCGATGTAGCTGTTAGGAGTACTGGCAGTTAATGCATGAATACTGGTGTGAACTGGCTTTTCTCACAGTATATTCTTCACTACCAACCAGCATTTAGAAGTAATAATCAGTGAATCTCTCTCTGAAACAGTTTCCATACATCAGTGCATTTTCAGACAAATTTGGGCAGGTTGCCCCCATCAACCACTCTCTGAAACAGTGTCTATATATCAGCAAGTCTTTTTTTACCTTCATGGAGATACCCCAGCAACCCCATTGTCCAAAATAGAAATATTATCTGAAAATCGGCGTGCTTTCAGTCCTCTGAATGGTTATCAAAGAAACTGTAATATCAGCATCGCATCTACTATTAAAGTATATAAGGATCTATGTAGGAGGAGGAGGAGTAAGAAGCCGAAACAGCAGGGATTATTGTCAGTTCTTTTTTTTCCAGTTCAGCCACTGAATAAATTATTTGTACGCAGTATCTTGGAAATGTTTGAATGGCAGACTTCAGTTTTTGGTATAAGTCTGAGAAGTAAAAAAAGGACTAACAATAGGGAATTGTATATATTTTTACCTTTTTTTAATTACTTGACTTTTTACTTTCATTTGTTTTCACATTTGTTTAAAATGTATTTTAAATGATGGCTTATTGTTGTTTTCTTTTTCCACCAAAGGGCTGGAGAACCTTAATTTCTTACTTAGCCTTAAACCTTATATTGTAGGAGTGATCAGAATATAGACTTACTGTGCATTACTTGTAATGTTGAGGGAAGTCAAGATTTTGATACCTTGATAGTTCTTGAGGGTTTTTGAAGTATTTATCGGTTTCTATTTTTGTTCCTTTGGTAAAATAATTTCTGTAATATGTTTATTTTGGATTGGTCACTTGAATTAAATAATTCTACATTATTACTGTTTCATAGTTAACAGTTTCTGTATTGCTGCAGTGCATCATAGATTGGGCGCGTTCCAATCCAGCATCTTTTGCCGATTATAATGTTGATATTGCAGAGTTGGCTTAAAGAGTGTATTTGTGATTTACTTTTTTATTTTTTTAAGCTTAAACCTAAACTGAAATGTGCTAACTCTTTATATATTTACATATTTTTATAATGTCATAAAGGCATTTTGCTCATATTTATTGCGTAGAAATGTTGATGACCTAGAAGAAAAAAACACTAAGATGAATTGTAGCTGTCATTTTTGTGTAGGGGCCTAATTCACAGCGTTGCTGTATAGCACATCACCTTGTAATTCACTGAGCAGCTTCCCTATGAATGTCAATATTATCCTAATTTAAAATCCAGACCTTTATCTTGACAAGCCTGGCTGATGAAATTTGAAGTGATTGCATTGTCTCATCTTGAGATTTTTTTCCTTTCAAATTGCTTGCAAAGCACTGAATCTGAAAGGCCACTCATTGTTTCATGTCGTCTCCTCAAGCTGTACAATGAGTGGCTAATGAAGCTGTTTGTAAGGCTGTAGGAAACTGAGATCTGACAGCCATGTCAGCTGTGTTTGGTGATATATCCCTGTTTTTGGTTTTGAATTTGACATCTTTCTAAAATGTTTAAACTCTTTCATTAATATATTCAGCTTTTTCCGTTTGTGCATTTCACCTATCAATTCATGCATACATAAGATGTCTCTAACTGTTTTGTTCATGCTTCCTACTTAATTATGAGTAGGAGTGTTTGTAGGGATGCCATTGACATATTTCGAGGCATTAAAGTCAGATATGGTACTACCATCTGTTATAGTACTATAAAATATAAAATCTGAATCGTTTTCTGTCCAATATATGTGAAATAAATATAAGACATACTGTAGGTGGTTGTTTTTATATATTTTAGTAGCTTTGCAAAATGCAAACACTGTGTAGTCTTTTTCCTTCTAAATATTCTATTTGCATCTTCATGCTGCTAGATTGAAATAATGGCTTTGCATGTTGAATTGAAGCTTTTTAGTTCCATTTAATTCAATTTATTCTAACATATTGATTTTCAGTGATGAAAGGTTATCATAGAAACTCAAATATAGACAAGAAAAAGTAAACAGTTGTTCAGCTTTACATTCTATAAATAAGCATCCGTGTCTGTGTAAGTAAATGATTAGTAGGATTTATTAACTTTAGATTAAATGTTAAAGAAATCAAGAATGTTATCCGGTGTCAGCTGTGCCATTCTTTTTTGACCAAGCTGCTGGCCATGCTAATGGAATAAGATACAAGTGTATGAAAGATTTAGGAACCATCAGTTACTGATAAAGTAGTAGTCATCACATTTTTTGCAGTGTTTAGACTTGTGGGTAGATTTCAACATCAAGCATATGAATCTGTGGAATACTTGAAATATTTTTCATGTGTGTCTTATGCTTTAAACACCTACTGCATTACATCTAGACATCCATTCACCTTTCTGACACCCATGTAACCAGCCTCTTCTTGAAATTCACCACTTTGGAAAAAGTGCGAGTTGTGGCGCGTTGCCTTGTCTGGTGTCATTTTTGCCTTGTAGCTTTTTCGACCAGTGCATACGCATCAAGTCAAGTTATAAGTATACATATTATGAGAGGTATTTTCTGCAAAAAAGGAAATGAAAATTAAAATTGTAAAATGAAAAAGCAATCCCTCTTTTGCAATTTCATTTTCAAAGTGTACTCACGAGAAAGCTGCAAAAATTCTAATAAAATGACATATAGCACTATGTAATTTCATTTTCAGTCTGAAAAGCAATGAAGCTGCAATAATGAAAAAAACACAAATAAACACTGGCATCACTTGCTGTTTATTGAATTTTCATTTTGTACTCTTCAATTTAATTGTCAAGTTCTTAACATGCAAATAGCGTGGGTCAGTGGGTGTGGCTTTGCGCCTTAATTTTCCACAATTCTTTGTCCTTTCTTACTGTGCTCAATTCACTTGATTTTGATCTTTTCACAAGTGTACTGTGAGCTTCACAGTGAAACCGTCTCACAAATTCCGAAGGCCGCGCATAATTGGTAGTTTTGAAGTAATTAATGTTCTGTTTAATTACAATATTTGACATGACAAAAATGAACCTTTATTACGTCATAATTTACATTTATTTACAGGACCTTTTACATTTTGTTTTTTTTGTACTATTATGTAATTTACCATTCTACAGTTGCAGTTTAGTTGCAATATTTGTCCAAAAAATCACAATATGATTTATTGATCAAATTGTGTAGCCCTACTCACTTCTTAAGATTCTGGATTCGTAGTTGCTTCTTTTACTCTTAAACAGCTACAGTCATTGTTTGTAATTGCTTCTTGTTTCCTTACATATTATTAATAATATTAATATATTAATAATATATGACAAAAAAAAAACCAAACCACTAGTTCTTCATGTAAATCTCGGCCAACCTCTGCTCTTCATTAGACTCCTACTTTATATTAAGTAAGCTGTTATTTCCAGGATTTTGTGTTTTAATGTCAATTCATATATTACAAAACTGGGTGTGCTGATATTTTTTGCTAGAGCATAACAAACATTTATGAATGTTACTTATATGTAACTTGGATGTAATATACAATTTTTAGTATGGTTTTCAATATTTTCAACATCACTGTGATTTTCATTCTACTTTTCCTGGTTTTCTGGTTATTTAGGCTGTTATTGACTAAGAAACATACTAGTTTCAGACTTTCGGTTTTATTTGCCCTGTTGTCTTCTGTTTGTTGTTATTTGTCATCTTTAGATTATACAGTAGTTAAGTATGCAAGACAAAACATGAGTTAACAGGAAAATGACTAAAAAACAGCTAAACGTGAAATTGAAATTAGAAGAAATACAAAAAATTCTCAATTTCCTACAACTGTAAATCTCACACTACTGCATTTTTTCTGAATGCAGAACAAAAGAAGAAAAAAAGAAAAAATAATGAAACAATCAGATCGTTCAGAGGAGAACACAAGGAAGTGATCTTGAAGCTGGTTGGAACAAAAACCTGCCCAGAACTGAATTAGGAAAAACTTTATGTAATTTTTTCCCATTTTCACATTTACAGTTTCATGTACTTTTCACAAAGTATATGTTTTAATATAATATTTTGAAAAAAAATGAAAGAGAAAAGCAAACAATTACTAGTCTTGCAATGCCACGCCTTAGAAAAGATCAGGAAAAGATCCCAGTCATCCCATGAGAGAAAGACTTTCTGAGACTAAGGTCATAAAGCTTATGGAGCCATTTCTGGACAATGGCAGAACCGTAACAACAGTTGCGTAGAGTGTGACAGGAGCTTCCACCTATAGCTGAAGTCAATTCAGCACATGTGTTTTGTGAGCATGTCTGTCGATCAAACACTGGAAGCTCTACAGTCTACTTGTGACTTTACACAGTAGGAAGATAAGTAAATAAATCAAGGTTTATAACATTCGATCTAGCTTTTATATAAGTAACATATAAATATTTTTTATATAAACATCAGCACAAAACATAATCACAAATAGGACTTTGCATGATACATTACCTTGGCAAGCTCTGCAAGCCCTGCTTTTTCTGTGAAGGACATGTGTGGGACAGACTGACTGGCAGGATGACACCCGACCTGTTGCTGCATCTAAACGGTGCCATCTTTCGCCTTCTGGTGCAGCTGCGTTGTTCTTATGTATGAGTGGACGTTTCTTGCTGGGAATACTTCTGTTTTCTTTCTCTGATGTAGAACCCTCATCCTAATCTGAGTTCACCTTTCTTATAGCACATCTTTATTTGAAAACTAGCAATGTCAGATTGGGGGGTACATGAATGTGACTGAGAGAATAAAACTGAATTAAAAAAAAGTAACATAAATTTACACTGGCTGTTACAGACTCAAATGAAATGTATGTTTTTATTCTATAATAGTAAGAATAAGAGCAGCTCGCTACTCAAAATGGATGCGCCCAGGATCGAACCGGGAACGTCTTGATTATGAGTCAGCAGTTCTTACTGCTGCATCACCCAAGTGGGAATGTCAGTGTCGTACCTGATGTAACAACAAATCTTCATTAAATTAATCACTAACAGATACGAATGAATACATGTATTCAGTTCTAATTCTTCATTATTACTGAAATGTTAATAATAATAATTATCATTTAACATACATCAAAATATGTAAACCCTCTTTACTGTATTTTATATGAAGACTATAGAAAGAAATTAGTCTAGTTTAATATAGCAACATTTAACCTGTTTGCATTTTTACAATTATTTTTATCATTTAAACATTTTATTATACAGGGTGTTGTAGACTTACACTTGCACAACTAATCAGCATGTAAGGAAATAATTCCAATAATTGCTGTTCATTAATCTATGATTGATAAGCAAACATTCACCACCCCTTGGTCAGATTACATTTAATTTCTGTGCCCAAAACTATCTGTTAAACTATTTCTTGTAGCATGTATAGGAATATGCTGTGTGTTTCATCCATTGGTCACAGGGTGTTTGCTGATTCTGGAGAAAAAGAACATCTATAGTTTTGAAGTTACATATCTTTTATGCTTATAATACTTTATTGAAATTCATATCTTTTTAATTATTAACTCTTTAACTGACCACACTACAGGCTGTCCTTCTGCCTGAATCAATCATCTGCAAATCAGTTAGTTCTGTGGCCGCAGTTCAATTGTGCACAACGATTCCCATATATACATACATATAAACTGCTCAAAAAAATTAAAGGAACACTTTGAAAACACATCAGATCTCAATGGGAAAAAGAAATCCTCCTGGATATCTATACTGATATAGACTGGGTAATGTGTTAGGAACGAAAGGATGCCACATCGTTTGATGGAAATTAAAATGATCAACCTACAGAGCCCTGAATTCAAAGACGCCACAAAAATCAGAGTGAAAAAATTATGTGGCAGGCTAGTCCATTTTGCCAAAATTTAATTGCAGCAACTCAAAATTGTACGCAGCACTTTGTATGGTGTTCATGTATACATGCCTGACAACATCGGTGCATGCTTCTAATGAGAAGACAGATGGTGTTGTGGGGGATCTCCTCCCAGATCTGGACCAGGGCATCACTGAGCTCCTGGACAGTCTGAGGTGCAACCTGGAGGCATTGGATGGACCAAAACATAATGTCCCAGAGGTGTTCTATTGGATTTAGGTCAGGAAAGTGTGGTGGCCAGTCAATGGTATCAATTCCTTCAT
>NC_053154.1:229923023-230063023 GCF_016835505.1 Polypterus senegalus
GCGACACACTGTTTACTTCATATTTTGCAGTTCATATTTTCATGAATATAGCTGCCATAACATCGTCATAACAGTGAACAACAGAGAGCACAGGGAGCAAATGCAATAATATATAGTTTCCCATTTACCACTAGTACATTGCTACCATCAAATGTAAATGTATATCTGATGTTATAGAAACAGGTTTTGCTTAGTTTTGAAATGTGCAGCGTGCTCATGCACAAGCAATACACAATCATATATAATACAGTTTTTTAAGGAGACTTATCGACTGTAGGCGGTTCATGTTATACCAAAATGTGTTGTTGGACCAAGTTAACCAGAGCACCTCAGATCTTTGCAGTTCAGAATCACTGCTCCACTTTTGAGATCCTTCTTTATAAGTCATTGAATTTGTTTAAATGTGCCACTCAGTGAGCTGTCTAATTGTTCCCACACAGCTTTAAACAAAATTCAGCCATTGTTGTCTCCAGACATATATATTGTACATTTGCCTTCCACGAGACCAATAAGAAAAGTTCTGAGTAAAAGCTGGTCTACTAGGTTCTTTCTGACATTCTTTTGTTTTTCAACAGACAAGTTTTAGATGCGGGTAGATCTAGGCAATATGGTCTCTGTTTTCTAATTTTTTCCTCCGTTCTGATCAGGATACTATACTGAGCTCTAATGATTTGACATAGCTTTGTGACTTTTCTTATTGTTGTGCTTCTCTCTTATCAGATATCACACATTCTTAGAATTTTTTTTGCCTCATCTTATATCTGTAATCTTTTATCTAGATTGTAAGGCTTGGCAATGGATGAATAAAAGGAAAATAACTTTCCCTTTATGTCTTCTAGATAGGAAATATTTTTGCATGACAGAGGTTAAGTACTTAAGCTTAAAATGTATTTACAAACAATTGCAACTGTGAATCATCCTCTAGAATAAAATGTTAGTCAGATAAATATTTAGAATTCAACGTCAGAAACAGAGACTAAATTAAGATGTCATAGAAAGAAGCCAGAATTTAGTCAGCTTGTGTGTTTATGATGTTTTGTCCTGCATATTGAAGAAGGAGGAACATTTAGCTTACAGACTTAACTCTTAATACAAAAGGTAAATTGTGTTCTTTGTGTAGCTTTGCATTTTCCACCTTGGCACTTTTCCAATGGGCAATAGCTCTAGATGATATAATTAAATAATTTTAGCTAATATTTTACACTGATTTGCAGGATTTTCCGTTGCAGTTGGGTCCAAGTGGATGTAGATCATAAAAAAGTATAGTATCTAGTTGTCCCACAATGATACAGAACTGCACATTTGTTGCAGTTGACCCCCACATGTCTGCTGCATACATGCAGGTGCTGGTCATAAAATTAGAATATCATGACAAAGTTGATTAATTTCAGTAATTCCATTCAAAAAGTGAAACTTGTATATTAGATTCATTCATTACACACAGACTGATGTATTTCAAATGTTTATTTCTTTTAATTTTGATGATTATAACTGACAACTAATGAAAGTCCCAAATTCAGCATCTCGGAAAATTAGAATATTGTGAAAAGGTTCAATATTGAAGACACCTGGTGCCACACTCTAATCAGCTAATTAACTCAAAACACCTGCAAAAGCCTTTAAATGGTCTCTCAGTCTAGTTCTGTAGGCTACACAATCATGGGGAAGACTGCTGACTTGACAGTTGTCCAAAAGATAACCATTGACACCTTGCACAAGGAGGGCAAGACACAAAAGGTCATTGCTAAAGAGGCTGGCTGTTCACAGAGCTCTGTGTCCAAGCACATTAATAGAGAGGCAAAGAGAAGGACAAGATGTGGTAGAAAAAAAGTGTACAAGCAATAGGGATAACCGCACCCTGGAGAGGATTGTGAAACAAAACCCATTCAAAACTGTGGGGGAGATTCACAAAGAGTGGACTGCAGCTGGAGTCAGTGCTTCAAGAACCACCACGCACAGACGTATGCAAGACATAGGTTTCAGCTGTCGCATTCCTTGTGTGAAGCCACACTTGAACAAGAGACAGCGTCAGAAGCCTCGCCTGGGCTAAAGACAAAAGGACTGACTGCGCTGAGTGGTCCAAAGTTATGTTCTCTGATGAAAGTAAATTTTGCATTTCCTTTGGAAATCAAGGTCCCAGAGTCTGGAGGAAGAGAGGAGAGGCACAGAATCCATGTTGCTTGAGGTCCAGTGTAAAGTTTCCACAGTCAGTGATGGTTTGGGGTGCCATGTCATCTGCTGGTGTTGGTCCATTGTGTTTTCTGAGGTCCAAGGTCAACGCAGCCATCTACCAGGAAGTTTTAGAGCACTTCATGCTTCCTGCTGCTGACGAACTTTATGGAGATGCAGATTTCATTTTCCAACAGGACCTGGCACCTGCACACAGTGCCAAAGCTACCAGTACCTGGTTTAAGGACCATGGTATCCCTGTTCTTGATTGGCCAGCAAACTCGATGACCTTAACCCCATAGAAAATCTATGGGGTATTGTGAAGAGGAAGATGCACTACGCAAGACCCAACAATTCAGAAGAGCTGAATGCCACTATCAGTGCAACATGGGCTCTCATAACACCTGAGCAGTGCCACAGACTGATCGACTCCATGCCTCGCCGCATTGCTGCAGTAATCCAGGCCAAAGGAGCCCCATCTAAATATTGAGTGCTGTACATACTCATACTTTTCATGTTCATACCTTTCAGTTGGCCAACATTTCTAAAAATCCTTTTTTTGCATTGGTCTTAATTGATATTCTAATTTTCCAAGATACTGAATTTGGGACTTTCATTAGTTGTCAGTTATAATCATCAAAATTAAAAGAAATAAACATTTGAAATACATCATTCTGTGTGTAATGAATGAATCTAATATACAAGTTTCACTTTTTGAATGGAATTACTGAAATAAATCAACTTTGTCATGATATTCTAATTTTATGACCAGCACCTGTATACAACTAAAATGCTGAAAAATTTAGTTTATTGTTGTTATTTGTCATATGTTTTGCACAAAAAAGTCCATATTCTAAAAGCTGGGTATTAAATGATGGTAATGTGATTTAATGTACAGCTGCAATATCCAAATAATCCATCATGTTTTTGCAGAATAGTTGGATTAATGATGTTCCATTTTTATTTAGTATTTGCAATTCAATAAAGGTATAATTTTAAAGACAGCAACATAGTTGTCAAGAAATAATTTACATAGTTTTTAAGTAAAATTAGCTGCCTTTTACCATTTAACTTAAAATGTTACCTCAAAACATGTTTGTGCTTTCTAATCAAATTACTTTTACTGTCTTTATACATTTTGAATAGATATGAGCCCATTATGATAGAACAGAACTGACATTTTACTACTCCATGGTGATTAGTAACCTGTTCTTATATCCTTTTTTGTAATTGTTCTTTAAATGAACTGCAAATATGCTTCATAACAATGAGATATTAGAGTAAATTTTATCCCAATTTTTTATTTTTTTTTTTATTAAAAACAGTATAAAATACACAATATTGCACATAATAAATCAATTGCACTTTCCTCATTGTACAGGTAAATGTCTATGTGTTTCATTATGCTACAGCAAAACTAATTAAGACCAAATTTGTCTACAAGATACAGAGGTGTGCTAAAGAATTATTCATTTGAAGACAGTCAGCAGCCTTGTTAAATAAATAGTACACATTTGTTACATTGAAGAAGGTTGCGGGCCTTTGGCACTGATAACAATTTTAGACTTCTGCATTTCATCTTAATTTAGCTGGTAAGGGATAATCTGAAAAAAGTTTTCTTCTCAAAAAGTAATATAGGGATTCAAAATGATACATATTAAGGCTGTCATATGTTCATTAGTTTCCTGATTAGAATGGAATTTGTGTTTTGTTAATTTACATATAGAAAAATGTTTACATGTGGAAAATAATTCCAATGGTCAAGTCTTTAAAACAAACATTATTTTTCTTTTTATAAGATCAGTCAGAAAAGGCAAAGGGAATGTGATGAAACAAAAAAGAAAAACACTTAAATTAACAAGCTGGATGATAGTGGAAAGCAGCAGTCTAACTTTAAGTGACTGTTTATTACATATAACACTGATCACTGTAGTATCAGGAAGGTTTACTTGAACAAATAAGAAATACAGTGCAAATTACTGCTAATAAGAAATAAGAGGAGTTACGTGTAAATTTCTAAAAATGTATTTCCATTGAATCATTTTTCATCAAATGAATCAATTTTAAACTTCTTCATTTCCCTTTATATGTCCCCATGATTTCTTTTACTATAGATTTCTTATTGCCTTTGTGTTGTTCGTTCTGATAGTTTGTATCATCCTTACTTTTTCTTCATTAATAAAAGATACAGCCAGTATTTAACCAAGATATGTTTAACTTTGAAAATTACTAATTTTTTCTTCAGATAAAACTACTGGAGTACCTTGACATGTAACGTTCACTGAAGCTATGGTTTAATAAGTGACAATTTCATTTGATTATACAGAGCATTTAATATATTTTGTTAGTTCATTACATTTTCTATCAGAATATTTCATGGTGAAACTATTATGTTTATTTTTTTGTTTATTAAAAAAATATAACAATTGGCGTTGAATGAAATGCACCCAGGAAATTGTATTTTTTAATTAAGCTATTATAATAATCATTGATATTTTTATTGTCGTTATCTGTCTAGGAGTTTTTATATAATGTATTTTTATTCTGAACATACATCTTTTGATCTTTATATCTAGTATTACCAGGTAATATTCATATAAAATTAATATTTTCTGAAAGATAATAACTGGTACTTATTTATTAAAAAATTAAAATAATTTCCCAACCCTCTTGAAACCTCTTTATTTTGTAAACCTATCTATAGATGTTCTGTGAATTTATGATATATTTATTTCTAATTTAGCACTTTAAGGAAATATGCTACAAAATAGTTAAACTGATGCATCGCTGAGTTGAATGAAACGCACAGTGATTTTCTTTTTAAAGCATGAAATATTTATATTAAAAATCAGTTTTAAGTGTTCTTCTATAACAGTTTGGAAAGAGTAGTCTGAGCAGCAGTTGTGTTGCAAGGTTTTTATTTAAGATCTTCCTTAGTTTCACCTGGAAAGGAAAAGTCTGGTCTTTATTCTTAATGGACTGCATAATGATGGGGGAAGACATTTTGTAATGTACTGCAGATTTAACGATTCCAGTTGCAATTTTTAAATGAAAATCATAATGTTTAATGCATAATGCTGTAATAATATAAATCAGTAATCCTGTTGCTTTTAAAAAATTAATTGCATCACCTGATAAACAAAAGTCAAAAACACAATTTAGCCATATTATGAAAAAAAACATGTTTGGATTTGCAGGGTTTAACGTATTGATATTGAGCTATTTTTGTTCTTTATCTATAGTTAAACAATTAGATACAGGCTTTGCCCGAAATTACGAATGAATTGGTTTCTTAGAAACCATTTGCAAATGTAACATGAACATAATTTTCCCATAGGAAGTAATATAATGCAGGTTAATTTCTTCCTGCTTCAGATCTCAAGACCCTCAATTTCACAAAAGTTCCAACTTTTTTATTTTAAATAGGATTATTCATAAAATATTTGTCTCTTGTCTGTGAGGCACCTCACAGCTAAGAGGCAAAGCATGCAACCATCCACACTTACATGTTCAGTTTTTTTGCTGACTCTGTGGTTGTTTGGTATAGTATTTGTTTTAAGTTCCTGTAGTCTCTTTATTTGATGTGTTTCTGTCTTGATCCAAAGAAACCCAAGGAAACCGAATTCTGATTATTTTACTTTAACTGTATCTTCTTCAGTACAAAGTAGTGTTGTAAGTAAGGGTAAATTAATAACATGTGAATCACAATATAAAAGCCTCTGTTAGTTAAATTAGTCAGAATATATTTTTTACCAATACTTACTAGTTAACTGTTAAATTAGCTGACATAAGAAGGCAATTAATAATAATGAACAGTGATAATTTGTATCATATATGCTTGGAACTGAATGTTTTCATTGTATTGAGTATTTTTTGACTAAGGCGTTCTTGTTGGTGTTTTAGTGGCTTATTAAATGTTTTATACATTTGCAATTGAAAAATATATCAGTTATGATCACAATCCTCTCGGTGCATTGGTCTTTTTCTGTTTGTATTTGCTAGTATATTTTTACTTTAATAGCAGAGTGTTTGAGAAAATAAGATCTGACATTGTAAATATGTTTTTAAATATAGTTTTAAACACTTTTACATTAAACAATTTAAATTTGAATTTTCCCATTTCTGGTTTAAAATGTAATTTCTGCTTCTAAGTAGAATTATTTTAATGTGTTTGCTACAAAACTTTGCTATCCAGTATATACTATGCTACACCAGCAGTTTTTGTAAAGCTAATTGCAGGATTTGCAGGATTCATGAAGAAGATCAAAGCAAAAATGTATACTACTCTATTGTAACACCCAAGTACAGTTGAATATTCCAGACTTTTATTTAATGAATAGTAATTAATTGTTCTTGTTTCTAACCTTTAAAAAGGCCTCAATATAATCTGCTCACATTATTTTCTATGCTCTTTTTAAAATTTTATTTATACTTACATGTATACATTTTCAAGTCTACTATCGTGTACTTGATTAAATTGAATTACCCCTAAGAACAGAAGCTGTTTCATTAGGATTTTATTAATCAATATATATTTATTTACTTTCTTATATCTCATATATTGTCATAGATTTTTTTCGTTTGCATTTATCAGTTCTAATGATCTCATTATCATGCTGCATTGTGTGTGTGCGATGGATATGTAATTAAGCAAAAATCATAAAATACCTCTTTTTTTAAAGTATAAGTATGATTATTTTATTATTGTGGTGAATTAATGTGTGTTCTACCCTTAACTGCTTAAATTACAGTTATTTATGTGGATGGTTGGTTATATATGTGTATTATATACACACATTTTCTGTATAAAAATAATTATTTTTGTGTAACTATAATACAGCAGGAGATTGCCAAGTTAGAAAATGTCTGAGAAACAAATCATTTGCCCTTTAGAATAGTTTCTGTCTTGCAGCTTGACCCTGCCAGCTTGCAATGATAAAAGGCATGTCTCTACTTTAGGAGATCAGTGACAGTTTCACATGTCATGATGAGCTGTAAATAGAGTATGTCATGTCTCTGATGATACTTGTGTAAATCAGTAAGGACCTTTGACTTATTACAATTTACTATAACCACATGGTTGTAATAACGTCTGTTTTATTATTTGGTTTGAAGGTTATCAAAATTAAAAAAAAATTGTGCTTTGCTTAGATTTTATTTTTGTTGGAGCATTCTTAAAAATCCAGATTTCTTTTGGAAGAATTAAAGCAATGTAAGCAAGCTCAAGACTTAAACCTGACAAACGTATAAGGGAAGATTGAAATATAATAGCATATGCAAAAAAGAAAATGTGGCATTCATATAAGTTAACAGCATTTGGCTTTGCAGGATTCAGTAAACAAACAAACAAATTGCTAACGGGATATAAGGAGATATAATACTTCCCAATTTGTGGTTTTGCCACTTAGAATGATACAATTTAGCACTTTGCATTTGTAAGTTCTTTATAAGTTTAAATGCTTTTTGGTAAACATGACAAAAATCAAGTGTTTTCAAGGTTGTATGCTTTTTGCAAGATGTTTCATGGCTCCTTGTTGGATATCCAGATCCATTAAATACTTGATCTCCTTGATTATTGTACTTGACAGCCGTGTGCCCATTTGAATGAAGGTGTGAGATTACAGATAGTTTTAATATACTTTCTTCATTTTAAAGAAACCAAAGTTTCCACCTTGCATGTTTCTTTGATTCAGTTTTTGATTTTTTCTTGGGTGTTGAAGTAAATCCTTCCTGTGAATAAGGCAGAGAGGGAACCTGAGTTTCTTCAATAGGACAAAGCTTTTTCAAAACCGGTTGAAGTTTATCCTCCTGTTGCTTAAAGTCAAGTTCAACACTAAAAAAAAAAAAAGTCATTTATCCATTATTAAAAAATGTATTCAAGGTAATTACAGAATAGCAGTAAAACAAATACCTTTAAATTGTATTGTTATATAACAACATATATACTGTATTTATGTCTAACTAACTTCCTGTAAGTTTCATTTTGAAAGGTTCCTCTGAATGAAATATGTTTATTACACAGTTAAAGATTCTTTTGTATTGGGGCATTACAAAGAATATTGTTTTTACATTTATTATATTGATACGCACTAATGAATCATTAGTGTTTTTAAACTGTTAGAAATGTGTGTTTCTAGATTTTGTATGATCCAGTTTTTTCATAAAATGTTTTTTTTTTTACTATTATGTCATGCATACAGTGAACACATATAAAATAATGAATTAATAGGGTCAAGTGAGGAAAGCAGTAGTTATCAAGAAACATTTATGTGCTACAAATACATTGGAGATTGCATAGAAACTCATGAATAATGACTAGAAGGTCCAGGTATTTTTACTGACTGCCATTCTTTGTTTTAAAAATGTAAT
This sequence comes from Polypterus senegalus, assembly GCF_016835505.1. NCBI lineage: Eukaryota > Metazoa > Chordata > Cladistia > Polypteriformes > Polypteridae > Polypterus > Polypterus senegalus. Next base: position 229,931,562 of record NC_053154.1, read on the forward strand.
TTTAATGTATATTCATATCTAACCTAAATTTCAAATTTAACTTCAGGTTTAGCTAGTTTTGTAAAATAAATAAACTTTATTTCTCCAGTTGCATTGTGAATTTTAAGCTGCTTTTTCCACCACAATGATTCTGACCACTGTGTAGCCACTTAGTTCAGGTTTTCATTGAATGGTCAATTTTTTTACACTTAGTTAAACATTCTGTTTGACACATTTGGTGAAGTTATTTGTCAATGGATGTTCCCTTCACTGTTTTTATTTGTATGTTCTTTGCATTTGCCAGACCTCCTCCAGGCAATTTGGAAATGCTATGAAGTAATAAAATCTACTAGTTAGTCAGCGAGGTAGGACTCATTTTATTTTTAGGCACATATTAAAACCTTCTAACCAACCTATGTAGTTGATAGAAGACTGACCCTTTTCAGCTATCAAGTATTTAATAGTCCTCTTGTGTATTTTATTAATTCATTAAGCCAACCAGCCCTTTTAAACTTATTTTAGCACAATATACCAGTAGGGAAAAACAGTTTTATTTTAACCAAAATGCAAAAGCCCTACAAATACTGTCGTAATTGAAACAAACCATGAAACTCAAACCGATTATGACAGCAGCAATCCAAGCTGTGAGATTTGAAACAAGATTACTGTTCACATGGCCAACTGTACGTTGCATGCTCAAGAGTAAGCTCAGCGCACAGCTTGTTCATATTACAACCGGAGGGCTGAACTCACAATGTGGTATACAAAGAGATCTTTAACAAATAATTATTGGTATATTTTCCCTCAGTTTAAAAAGGTTTAATTTTCGTCTTAATAAAAATTTTAAGGCAGTACTTTGCCGCTGGTAAAATTGTGATCTTAGAGTAATTCATCAGACTTACAGTGCTGCAATACTGCCCAGAACGACCTTTTCCCGTAGCCCAAATAATGCCACAAATGAAGGGTAATTCTGGAAAGGATTTCAATTGAGACAGTCGTAACAATAGCCTAAACTTGCTGAAATCAGTGAAGCAGTGATAAATTTGACATGGTCGACTTAACCAGTTAGGAAAATTAAATACAAGTCACCAAGAAGAAGAATTGATACGAAAAAGAATGTTTTCTGAGTTAGTAATAAACTTTTTTTAACAATAAAGAGTAATAGGATAGAACTAGAGGTATTTCATTTCAGAGCCATACATGTAAATGACAAAGGACAATAAATGGATACTTCATGTTGAAGTCAGATGTAGAAAATTTTTAATCCATCTCCGCTAAAGAAGAATAAACATGGCTAAAATGGACTTCCTCTTCCAAAGATGCAGAATTCCTGGGTTCCTGCCATGATTTAAGTTTTTAAATGATATCTTATGGTTTATGATTAATTAAGACTTCAGTTCATCCCAGTGCCAAGTGTTAAATATATCTTAAACTTACTTGTCCTCCTCCCCTACACAGTGAGAGTTATCTTTATTTATTCTCCCTTCTAATTTATAGTTTAGGTTAGGTGCTGAGGTTAGCTTGGACCATTATTTTGGACTTCCCTGATTAGAGCTACATGTACCCTAATATGTTGTTCCCCTCCAACAACAAAGCTAGGGTATATGGCTTTGTTACCTAGGGCTTCTATTAGAGATTATAATACCATCACTGTTGATCATCTATTCAAATTCAAGTTATGAAACATCTCCCATCCAGTACATTTTTAATAATTATATGATCATTGGACAGAAACTTTGGTCAGTGCCTCACTTCAGGATAGTTTTGTAGGTCAGAACGAAATGTTTTGATGAACTATTTTTAGCAATGAATTCATAAGCCTCCAAAACTGTCAGAAACATATTTACTGTATTCTGTTGTATTACATTTGATGGTAAAATTATTGATGAGACTGATTTAATGAATGTTTGTCATATGCAATATCCCTGAACTCTTTAAAATGTCCATTTTGTTTTTAACATTCTCAGTGGTTACAGCCTCCCTTACTCCATAGAATAGAAGAAATATAATTACACTGACATTTCTTTTGTCTTTTTTCTGAATTTATGTAAGCTAATTATTATCAATTTTGGTGTTTGTATGTGTTTATGTGTATGTATACAGTCATGAAAAAGTTTGGGAACCCCTATTAATTCTTTGGATTTTTGTTTATCATTGGCTGAGCTTTCAAAGTAGCAACTTCCTTTTAATATATTACATGCCTTATGAAAACAGTAGTATTTCAGCAGTGACATTAAGTTTATTGGATTAACAGAAAATATGCAATATGCATCATAACAAAATTAAAACAGCTGCATAAATTTGGGCACCCCAACAGACATATTACATCAATACTTAGTTGAGCCTCCTTTTGCAAATATAATAGCCTCTAGACGCCTCCTATAGCCTTTAAAGAGTGTCTGGATTCTGGATGGAGGTATTTTTGACCATTCTTCAATTGAAAATCTCTCCAGTTAAATTTGATGGCTGCTGAGCAGGGACAGCCTGCTTCAAATCATCCCATAGGTTTTCGATAATATTCAAGTCAGGAGACTATGATGGCCATTCCAGAACATTGTACTTCTTCCTCTGCATGAATGCCTTTGTAGATTGTGAACTATGTTTTGTTTCATTGTCTTGTTGGAATATCCAACCCCTGCATAACTTCAACTTTGTGATTGATGCTTGCACATTATCCTGAAGAATTTGTTAATACTGGGTTGAATTCAATCGACCCTCGACTTTAACAAGGGCCCTAGTCCCTGAACTAGCCACACAGCCACACAGCATGATGGAACCTCCACCAAATTTGTCAGTAGGTAGCAGGTGTTTTTCTTGGAATGCTGTGTTGTTTTTCTGCCATGCAAAGTGCTTTTTGTTATGACCAAAGAACTCAATTTTTGTCTCATCAGTCCAAAACACTTTGTTCCAAAATGAATCCGGCTTATCTAAATGAGCATTTGCATACATCAAGCGACACTGTTTGTAGCGTGAGTGGAGATGTTCTTTGTGCAAATTGCGCTGAATTGTAGAACTACAGTATGTACAGATACACCATCTGCAGCAAGATGTTCTTGCAGGTCTTTAGAGGGGATCTGTGGGTTGTCAGTAACCATTCTTACAATCCTGCGCATATGCCGCTCCTGTATTTTTCTTGGCCTGCCAGACCTGGGTTTAACAGCAACTGTGCTTGTGGCCTTCCATTTCTTGATTACATTCCTTACAGTTAAAACTGACAGTTTAAACCTTTGAGATAGCTTTTTGTAGCCTTCCCCTAAACCATGATACTGAACAATCTTTGTTTTCAGATCTTTTGAGTTGCTTTTAGGATCCCATGCTGTCACTCTTCAGAGGAGAGTCAAAGGGAAGCACAACTTGCAGTTGACCACCTTAAATACCTTTTCACATGATTGGAAACACCTGTCTATGAAGTTCAAGGCTTAACGAGCTAATCCAACCAATGTGTTGTTGCAAGTAATCTGCATTGAGCAGTTACATGCATTCAAATCAGCAAAATTACAAGGGGACCGAAATTTTTGCACAGCCAGTTTTTCACATTTGATTTAATTTCATACAACTAAACACTGCTTCACTAAAAATCTTTGTTCGGTAAACACCCCATTACTCCAGAACTCAGATGTTCCTTGGAAATGAAAGACATACCACTGTTATCTTTTTTGTTGAAAGTAGAGTAAATTATTATGCAGGCTGAGAGGGTTCCCAAACTTTTTCATATGGCTGTATTTGCACGAAGAAAAATATTTTAATATACACACACACACACACACAGTAGAAATTTAAATAATGTACACAACCACACATATATGAATATAAAATGTATACATTTCATTTTTTTTATTTTAAATCCTTGTTATATACAGTATTAGTGTTTCGGCAGTTAAATATATAGAATTTTTTTAATGCAAATACTTCAGTCGCATTAATTTATAAGATCTCTTGACAGTTCTCCATTTCAGATTCTCCTTGTGTCTGTGTTTTTTTTTTTTTTTCTTTTCTGGTTTGCACAAATTGAAATGGAGGGTAAGGGTATGTTTCATTTCAGTACTATATGAAAAAGATATTGTCAGTGAGAGTACTTTTGAGACTCCCACAGTTTATTCTTTCAGATTCACTGCTGCTTCAGAGCTAAAGATGTCTTGATGCTTAGATTATATTTACCAAATCCACTTAGCTTGCATCTCTTGCTTACATAAATAGATATATGCTTACTATAAATATATATATATCATATATGTATATATATATATACTATAATATATATATATATATATATATATATATATATATATATATGTATATATATATATATATATATATATATATATATATATATATATATATATATATATATATATATATATATATATATATATATATATATATATATATATATATATATATATGTATATGTATATATATGTATATATATATATATTATATATATATATATATATATATATATATATATATATATATATGTACTGTATATATATGTATATGTATATATATATATATGTACTGTATATATATATATACTGTATATTGTTGTTATGGTGTGGCATTCAGTATTTAATTGTAAACTTATTTGAGTGACACTTACTAATAGTGTGTAAATCAACAGTGACAAATGGAAAGCTTTCTAGTCAAATATAATATGACAACCATTAATTAATTTAAAGAGCGAAGCGATTATTGTATAAAAAGAAAAGCTGTGAGTTATTGTTCAGGGTTTAACTCTTACCTTACTCTTCTATCTGACATCATCTGGAATGAATGAACTATCCTATAAGCTTTTTGTATAAAGTGTAAGATGTCAATATAATGTTCTGTTTTTAATTAAATAAAGAACTAATTTGAAATAAGTACTAACAAAATAAGAAAGGAATCGTGTGTGTGTGTGTGTTTCTTTTTTTTTCAGCTGTACATTTATAAATTTGTCTTGCTAAACCTGGGTATACCTATGTGAACTAGTTGTCTTCTGTGTTTAGCACCGGAAAACTTTTGGGTTAGATTGTACATCAGAATTCAATTATTTATTTATTTGTAAAATAAATGGCAAATGTGGCATTTTTTCTGGTAAATTAGTATATATTCATGAGTTCAACAGCACGTTTTTTAGTGCAAGATGACGGTTCTTCAGCAAACACCGATTTTTTTTTTTTTTTTTATAACCTTTCTTCAATGAAACATCATCATGGACTGTCATTTAATATTAGAGATTACTCCTAAGACTCATTATAGTGTTGCTGTTCAGGCAAGTAAAGTTCTTTAGAACACTTTCTTAATCACTTAACTAACTTTTAGTAGGAATGCCAGTGAACAGCAAGGAAAAAAAAAGCTTTTTACATTTAGAGATTTTTTTTGACTCCTTTACTATTTAGCTTCATAGACAGGATCAAGTGTTTTTCTAAATGAAGCAGAGAATCTTATTGGTGATAGTTATTCTTTACTTATCCTGGCTAACCTATAGTCAGTGATAGAATCAGGATTTTTTTTCCAAGGAGTATGTTGAGTGAGAGTGGTGTAATCACTGAATATGCCAAATCACACACAGAACACCTACAGTTAGGTCCATAAATATTTGGACAGAGACAACTTTTTTCTAATTTTGGTTCTTTACATTACCACAATGAATTTTAAATGAAACAACTCTGATGAAGTTGAAGTGCAGACTTTCAGCTTTAATTCAGTGGGTTGAACAAAAAGATTGCATAAAAATGTGAGGGAACTAAAGTATTTTTTTAACACAATCCCTTTATTTCAGGGGTAATCGGACAAATTAAATAACTGGAAATAAAATGTTCATTTCTAATACTTGGTTGAAAACCCTTTACTGGCAATGACAGCCTGAAGTCTTGAACTCATGGACATCACCAGATGCTCTGCCAGGCCTTTACTGCAACGGCTTTCAGTTGCTGTTTGTTTGTGGGCCTTTCTATCCGAAGTTTAGCCTTCAACAAGTGAAGTGCATGCTTAATTGAGTTAAGATCAGGTGACTGACTTGGCCATTCAAACATTTTCCACTTCTTTGTTTTAATAAACTCCTGGGTTGCTTTGGCTGTATGTTTTGGGTCAGTGTCCATCTGTATCATGAAACGTCGCCCAACCAATTTGAGTGCATTTAGCTGGATTTGAGCAGACAGTATGTCTCTGAACACCTCAGAATTCATTCGGCTGCTTCTGTCCTGTGTCACATCATCAATAAACACTAGTGTCCCAGTGCCTTTGGCAGCCATGCATGCCCAAGCCATCACACTGCCTCCACCGTGTTTTACAGATGATGTGGTATGCTTTGGATAATGAGCTGTTCCATGCCTTCTCCATACTTTTTTCTTGCCATCATTCTAGGTGGAAGTTGAGCTTGGTTTAATCTGTCCAGAGAATGTTTTTCCAGAAATGTGCTGGCTTTTTTTGATGTTCTTTAGCAAAGTCCAGTCTAGCCTTTCTATTCTTGAGGCTTATGAGTAGCTTGCACTTTGCAGTGCACAGTCTGTATTTACTTTCATGCACTCTTCTCTTTATGGTAGACTTGGATATCGATACGCATACCCCCTGGAGAGTGTTGTTCACTTGGTTGGCTGTTGTGAAGGTGTTTCTCTTCACCATGGAAATGATTCTGCGATCATCCACCACTGTTGTCTTCCGTGGACGTCCAGGTCTTTTTGCGTTGCTGAGTTCACCAGTGCTTGCTTGATTTCTTTCTCAGGATGTACCAAACTGTAGATTTTGCCACTCGTAATATTGTAGCAATTTCTCGGAATGGCTTTTTTTGTTTTCACAGCTTAAGGATGGCTTCTTTCACCTGCATGGAGAGCTCCTTTGACCGCATGTTGTCTGTTCACAGCAAAATCTTACACATGCAAGCACCACACCTCAAATCAACTCCAGGCCTTTTATCTGCTTAATTGATAATGACATAACGACGGACTTGCCCACACCTGCCCCTAAAATAGCCTTTAAATCAATTGTCCAATTACTTTTGAGCCCTTGAAATGAAGAGATTGTGTTTAGTTGCCTCACATTTTTATGCAGTTGTTTTGTTCATCCCACTGAATTAAAGCTGAAAGAGTTGTTTAATTTAAAATCCACTGTGGTAATGTACAGAACCTAAATTAGAAAAAAGTTGTCTCTGTCCAAATATTTCTGCACCTAACTGTAGATGCTGTGACTGGCCAGTAGTCATTGTATGTCACATGCAGAAGAGAGTCACAAACACTAACAGGTGTAAGCATATGCTCTATTGTGTGCATGAAATTTTTTCATTTTATTTCCTGAATCTATTTATGTAAATGATAGAATGCAATATCTGTATAGTCCAAGGTAAGAGTGTTGACACAGAGTTTCTGATAACTTCACTAGTTTAACAGATTTTTGTACAAAAGCACTGAACTGCACAATATCAAGAAAAGATTTGTGCATGTGAAATGATGCGTTTTGTCTTGATACCAAGTGGTTTAAAGCATTCTATACATTTGTTCTTGCTGACTTTTTATGTTTGTTTAATTTTTATAGATAATTCATGATTTAGTAACACTTTCTATGCTGTGTTTATACTTCTCACATATTTTTTGTGTTTTTTTCAGTTTGGTTATATACTAAAATTACAAAATGAATGTTTAAAAAAAAACTTGTGGATTATGTGATTTGTAAAATACATGCTAATTTATATGCATGCATTTATGAAAAGCTTTCACATCCTTGTATTCATAATCTTCAAGTCGTGTTCCACTTCAATCATTCACCATTAACAAAGACCTACTTGAAAAATGTGTTGTCTGTTTTTTTTTTTGGGGTGGGTAAGTAAGTACAGTAGTTTACCTTTCAAACCTTTCCTTTACATATCCAAGACATTGTAGTTGGTTATTAATAAAATAATCATTGCTTCAAACCATGTAATTAGCGTAGTATATATTTTAGTCTAATACACACACTTCATCATGATTTTTTCTAACAAAATAACAATATAGAAGGTTCATTTCACCTCTGACACAAACACTCTGGACAAATTTTAAGATTCCCATTATGCATGATTATACTATATTAAGTTACATTTAAGTAAAAGTTCACTAACAAAGTTAACAAATCTCTTAATTATGATGAGAGGTTCTTATGATTTTTTTGTTAGTTCTTCACTGATTTATTTATTTAACTTACATAATTTAATCTCAGAGAATGAATGCTCCTACAAAATGTGATTCGTTAAATCCTGGTCTCTAATCCTAATCCAAATGTGTCCTTGTTTCTGTAGTAAACTGTATCTTATGTATACAGATTTTGAACTAGAATTATTTGAAGTACTTTTATGTACTAAGTACTTTACATAACTTTAATTTTTTTTTTTATTTTACTTCAATCATCTGGTGCTTTGGTCTTCATTTTGTAATTCATGTTCTGTTAAATAAACACAATGTCTTAATTCACTACTTAGGTGCTATATTTGTATGGCCCTTGGCCATGTTCAGTATTTATTTCTTTATTTACTTGTGCACATTTGAAAAATCACTGTAACATAACTGAATGTAATGTGTCCACCACTGAATTTATTTTGCTTGATAATTTTCTTAAATTGTGTAGCTGTTTGCAAGAATATAACAATAATTATCACCAAAATGGTGTAGGCTAGGGTAAATGCCCTTCAGGAGCCAAAAATAGAAAGCCCCTATGCTTACTGATAGGAAGCTCACTTATATGAAATTTACGAAAGGTTGTTGCATTCGGGGTGCATTGAAACATTAATGGGAACCAGAATAGATTTGGAAACGCACTGTTTACAGCTAATCTACCACACAAGTAACATATGAAAGCTGATGTTCAATGAAATAACCAGGATGAAAGCCAGTAGCTGCTGTGTGTGTATTTTAGCATGGAAATACACACTCCCAAAAAATGGTGTACGGACATTTCTACACAGATTACCTCTTATAAATCATAGTCCCCTTATAAATATGCATACATGAACATGCTTCAAACACCTCCCAGAAACATCTGTATATGGAGCATGCTAATCAGCCTCATCTGTATGCAATCATGATGCTGCAAAAGTTATTGGCTGGTACTGGAACCTTCTCATTAGGGAAGGGTAGTCTGGCCAAAAATATTTATCACGATATATATTTGAACATTTGTGATAACGATATAACTGATAATATGATTGACGAGAGACAAAATACTTTACAACTCCACAACTTCATTAGTGCAAAAAAAAAAAACCTTCAATTTATTTTCACTTAAACAAGCAGCTGGTTTTATATGCATTAAAGCTATATAAAAATGTAACAGTGCAAATGCAAATTCCTTGCTGACAGTTTAACCAAAAGTCATTTCCAGTGGAAATGGGCTGACATATCCTGAGCATAACCATGTATAATATTCACAAAACTTAAAAAGAGTTGCTTTGCAACATAAAACATAACATAAAATTCAAGCCTAAAGTGTCCATAGTCTCACTCTGTGTGTTGGTTATAGTCTCTGCTATGCAGTCAATCATACTGCGGGTTAATACAAACTAACTCTGACCTTTTTAGTGACCTAGCAAACATATTTAATGTAAATAATTAATTGTTTTACATTTGATATATCTGTGGTTACATCACACGGAATACTGAAAAACTTTTCTGTGTTTATATTTTTCAGTATGTTGGATTTTATTTCTGATGCTAAGACATCCAGCAGCTCTTGCATTATTTTTTAAGAGGTGTAATGTGCATTTTTACCAACATTAAGACTTTTGAGTGGTAAAGGGAGAGCCTGTTGGATATTCAGTTCACACTTGCACTACGGCAGGTACACATTCTCGACATTTCCACTTTAATCTCGACATTTCTGCATTATTCTCGCCATTTAGCTCGAGATTAAATTCAACATGTTGACTTTATTCTCGTAGTTTGTCATTAAAGTAGAACATCATAAACTAAACTTCATCTTAAAATGAATGTTTAATTTACTAGATTTTCTCAAACCCCCATCATAAATTATGTAGCAACATGTCAACTTTATTCTCGTCATAAGCGTCAAGATTAAAATGGAAATGGCGAGAATAAAATCAACATCTCAACTTTATTCTCGACATATAGTTTTTTTCTTCACTTTGTCCATATTTTTATTTTCTTCACCGTGGCCCTAATACGCTTCCGTACAAAACCCTCAGCAATTCACTGACAAAACTTTTGCTCAGGGCATAGTGTGTGCTGAAAGGGTTTCTGCACACTTATGCAGGTCCAAATATGAGCAAATATAAGAACGGCAGATGGGGTCACTTTAAACAGGAAACACAGTGAGTGCTACAAGGATTTTTGCACACAGAACACACCCCCGCTATTACCATGTACAGCCCGCTCTCGAAACCCCACCTCCCTATAGTCTTTGCTTGTGAACTCTGCTCTGCCTCGACACCCACTATTAGCTTTAGCAGTATTTGCCCACCCGCCCGCTCATCCCTTGCCATCTCTGCAGATCATTAGATCTGCCTGTGCCTGCAGATCTGCGGCTGTCATCTCACAATGTCATGTGAGATGACAGCCGGGCACTGAACTAAATTAGCCGGGCAGAGCGCCCGGCTAAAAGACGCTAGGGAGAACACTGCATTATAATTAACTTACCTATTGCAATGTGCAGGCGATGTCCGAAGCATGAAAGTCTGGTCCAGTTGTTGAGTGCGATGGCTTTCACAACGTTGGCCCCATTGTCGGTCGTCACACACACTTGTTTTTCTTCCTGAAGATTCCACGAGCAGAAGAACTCTTTTAAGCCTTTGGCTATATTTTCCTCTGTATGGTCCTTTGGGAAAAAACTTGTTTCAAGGCACTTGTTTTGTAGCTTCCAGTCTTTGTCCATGTAGTGTATTGTGAGGCTCATGTAGGGGTCTGATGTTCGGCTTCACTATATGTCCGTGGTGGACGCAAAAAACTCCACTGAAGATAATGCATTTGACACCTTAGTACGGACCTCTTCATATAAAGCAGGCAAGGCGACTTTAGAGAAGTATTTCTTGGTGGGCAGCTTGTAGCGTAGATCGAACTTTTTAAGCATCTTTGTGAAACCTCTTTCCACACTCTGAATGGGCATCATATCCCTGGCTAAACAATGCGTCACTGCATTAGTTAGTTCCCCCCAGCGTTTGCTACTTTTGTCATAAGGCGTGCAGCTATTTAAAGCTACGGCAATTGTTTGTTGAGTCAGCTTCTGGTCTCACCACCACGCTAGTTGAAGTGGACACCTCTTCACGTGCTTTAACAGCTTTGTTGTACTCCAATAAGTGCTTCTGCTTCAAATGATGAAATAGGTTTGTGGTGTTTCCTTCCTTCGCCACGACGGCCCGCTTGCATGTTCTACAAAAAATTGTGCTTTGTTGGGTATCTGACGGGCGAAAACCAAACCAGTTCCACACCACTGAAGTTGCACCATTTTTACAAACCAATTCTGGTTCATCTGTTTCATTCAACGATCTGCTTTCGCCCTTCTCATTCTCCGTCGCCGCCATGCTTTTTCTGCCATGTGCGTATGAAAACAAAGGCACTGCGCATGCGCGTTTTACCCATATTCTATCGCGATATTTCATTTTCTTATCATTGCCTAACATTGCACTGGTATTACCGTGAAAGGTATAATATGGCCCAGGCCTACTTCTCATCTCATGCATTGAGACACACTGCAGCAGAGAGTGAGAGATCATGCGAAGCGTTATAATGGCTCTCCTCTGTGTTCTGGTGACCATGGAAAAGTAAAGCCTCTATCATTTGGATGGATAGCCACTATCACCTGGCACATATAATGACATGAGTGCTGTTGCAATGAATAGTACAGGCCATATGAAACACTGGGGTTTTAGCCAGTTACCTTACCATCAAGCCAGCCACAACATATAGCACCATCATGTCTGTCAAAGTGACTTTACCTCGGAACAAATGAATCACAATGTTACTGAGGCCACTGAGACACAATGTTTGTCAACCACATCTTGGCACAGTAATAATGGCTCAGTGATATGAATTATGTGTGCGGGTTACCATTTGGCTGGTTTGTCTGCATTTCCTTACTTTATCAAGGGTTTTATAATATCCCAGTGTCTCCAAAATGTTTGTTGCATAAGCATTGTTCAGAGTTGACATAAATATATTTGAATGTTCCCTTGTCAAGTTTTCATTTATAAATTGCTTGCACAGGAGCATTTCAAGCCTCTTTTTGTGTGTTTTTGTGCATGGCCTTTTTAAATCACACACAGTAATATAGTTCTTACAAGGCTGCCTGATTAACACATACTTAGCTGGGAAGTAAAATTTTAAAGCTATTGAGTCTAGAGTTTGAATATGACCTGGTGTAAATGCTAATGCTAATAGGCAAAGAGGTGTGGAGGCAGAGACTGAGAGAAGAGATGGGTTTTCCCTAAGAAAGTGGTTTATTTAAATGTCAGGAAGTGGAAAACTGGAGATAACAGGTTTGTCAGTATCATTTCCATTTTATACTTGAACATCTTTATATGAAGTTGTAATACTGACCCTAATCTCAAAACAAAATAACTTCCATAATGAATTGAGCAGATTTTTGTATAATTATTGTATCTCAGAAATGTTTAAAGTTAAAATTCATGTTTAATGACAATTCTTGTGCAAAAGAAAACAAACATGATCTGTCTGAATGACTATATACAGTACCTATGGCACTCTCCAGTTATGAGGAAGTGCTTTGAGAGACTGGTGCTTGGACACATTAAACAGAATATCCCAGATAGTCATGATCACTTCCAGTTTGCATTTTTCTATAACCTGTCCACAGAAGAATCCTTATACCTCCATCCTTATCCAGTACTTCATCCTGTTCTGGCATATCTGGATAATATGAACAGTCTTGTTTTATGCTTAGAATTTAACTCTATTCTGTCATCCAAGTTGACCATCACACTCCCCAATTTAGGACTCATTACTACCCTCTGCAATTGGGTTTTGGGCTTGCCAAATATAACACCTCAGCATGTGTTGAATGGTAACATCCTATCCTCGATGCAGACCCTCAACAAAGGGACTCCACAAGATAATGTGCTAAGCCCTTTTTCTATGTTCCTCCTTCACTCTGACTCTGTGATCACACACATCTGCAACTCCATCATTAAATTTACTGATAACACCATGACTGTAGATCTCATCACCATCAATGACAAGACAGCTTACAGGGAAGATGACTACCTTGGGACTCTTTGAAGCCAGAACAAAAATCTTGCCATTAATGTCAGCAATACCAAAGATCTGGTCATACACTCCAGAAAGCAGTATTCAGACCACACATTTCTCTCTGTATCTGAGGAGAAGCTGCTAAAAGAGTGAGCATTTTTTTGGAGTGAGCATCAGTAATGAACTGAAGTGCACAGAAAATAATTCCGCTCTTGTCAAAAAGGCTGCCCAGTGCCTGTGCTTTTTTAGACATCTGATGAAAGCTTTAATTTTCCTATGTGTTTTCACCAACTTCTACAGGTGCATAGTGGAGTCCATTGTCACTGGTTTCATCTAATCTTGGTCTTGCCCCTGCTTGTCTCAAAAATGTAAAGCACTGCAGAGCGTAGCAAAGGCAGCATAGAACATCACCAGCACCTAGCTGCCTTCTGTTCAGGACATATACAACACAAACTTCCTTTGAAAGGAAAACAGTTTAAAAACTCAGCCATCATTGCTGTTTTTTGCACTCTTGTCTTATGGCACATAGTATAGGGCCATTGCCACTCGAACCAGTGGGTTCAGGAACAATTTCTACCCATAAGTTTTATGTTGCTGAACAGCCTGTTGAATCATATCTTAACAGTGTGTATAAATGTATTGTATAATACTTTAAAATGCATATTACATATTCTACATACAGTTATGTACTTTATATATAGCATGCTATATAGACTTTTTATTTATTTATTTTTTTGGATCTTACTTTTGTTAACTGTCAGTGGACACGTAAGTCCAAATTTCATTGTATTGTATATACATGACAATAATCTTTTTTATATATGCAAAGTGCAGAGAAATTTGAGTCTGTTTGATGCTATGATCAGCAAGTAATAAGAACAAAGTAAACATACTTCATAAAATATACAAATGCAAGAGCAGCACTGCACCCATGAAGTAATGCGGGACTGGACAACAATTCTTTTCCTTAAATTTAGAAGAAACCAAAGTTCTGTCAGTGGCTAGAAACACTATTTTAAAAACAGTCAATGCAACTATTAAGTTACACACATAAATTTAAGTTCTACCAAGACTGCACCCTATATTTGAACAATTCAGATATGTCTGTAGGCAGCCATAAAGTTAAATTAATATTTAATATATCCCTATGCTCTGTTTATTTAATAATCTTTTGCACTAATATAAATAGCGTTTGACGTATTATACTTTTACATACCATTTCTGTTTATTAGTATTCAACGTTGCTGGTATTTCTTTTTTACTATATATTCTCGCTTATATTTTCATTAGTACACTGTGAGAAAATATTTCTTGTTGATAAAGCCCTTTCAAGCAATGCTAGGTCAAAGCTCCTAGTTAAACTCTCAATAAATAATTTTACCAATAGTATAATCTTATTATAAAATTCCTATAACAGCTGGACCCCAAACCTTTTGGAATACCACAGCTGCTGATCTCCTTATCTCTGGTATATTTGAAACTTTGGAATTCTTTCAGTCTGTAACCTTCCACTTTACATACTACAACATCACCACATGAACATAACCACTTGAACACCCAAGCACCTCAGGTAACTAACTGGATTTGTATGCTGATTGGTTCTTTAGTACAAGCTAAATATATACTTTCTGTTTCTATTGTGATTAATTTTGTGGTGTTTTGTTGTTATTTTGACGCGGTTGTGTCTGTGATAGGGTGCTGCACGTAAAACAATCTTTCAACAGCGGGATTCCTGGCACTGAGCCTGGTGCATCCATGGAGCTAATTTTTTCTGATAGACACAGCACCTTTATTGGTATAATAGTTGTTGACAAAAGATGCTTTCTGTCTTGCTTAAAACAACACACCCTAAATTAAAATACAAGGAAAGAGGCGTTGTCAGATCCTGGATTAGACAGACTACAAAGTACAACCACAAAGCAAAGAATGCTCAAATTTAGATTAACCTCATTTTTCATGTCTCTCTCCAAGTCTACATTTTCTGATGTTAGTGTTGGAAGCAAGTGTAAACTTTAAGGATAATTTAAAATTTTTTCAAGTCAAAATTATTTCTTAGCAATCATCTAAAGTGATTATATTTTATAAATTAAAAAAAAAAAAAAATAACTAGCACACATTTATGTTATATATTGGAGCTAAAATGAGGAAGAACGCAATTTCATGTGGCCAACTAGTAAGTACCATTATTATGAAGAAGTAGCTTTGACTTGAAAATACCAAACCCTTTGATTTAATTTATATGTCAGGGAATAGCATTGGTTGCAATTTTGAACAGTTTTTTTTTTGTTTTACTACCATACATCCATTATCAAACCCGCTATATCCTAACTACAGGGTCAGGGAGGTCTGCTGGAGCCAATCCCAGCCAACACAGGGCGCAAGGCAGGAAACAAACCCTGGGCAGGGCGCAAGCCCACCACAGGATGCGCACACACACACCAAGCATACACTAGGGACAATTTAGAATCGCCAATGCACCTAACCAGCATGTCTTTGGACTGTGGGATGAAACCGGAGCACCTGGAGGAAACCCACGCAGACACAGGGAGAACAGGGAAGCGAACTCGGGTCTCCTAACTGCGAGGCAGCAGCGCTACCCACTGTGCCCCCGTGCCGCCCTTGACATGTATATTGTGACGGACAGCCGGGTCCCATGCCCGGCCGGGATGCCTCTGCTGCATACGTCCCGGGGGAGCCATCATGGACAGTGCAATGCCTCCCCCGGGGCACCTGGGGGGCAGCCTCCCTGGCCGTGGGTCCCTCCTCAGTCTCCCCCGTGGCTCCATGGGACATGGAGTCCACCACAGCCCGTTTGGGAGATGGGGTGCTGCGGAGAGCCAGCTGCCACATTGGACGACTTACCAGCCCCACCCAGAGGTGCAATTAAGACCAGCTGGTCAGGCACCTGCAGCACTTCCGGGTGGGCTATAAAACGGGACAATCTCCCTTCATTCTTGGCCAGAATCTGGAGGAAGAGAACGAGGTTGCCTGGGAGGAGTGGTGGTGCCAGAAAGGGTTGGTTATAGTTTTGTGCTTTGGAACTGTGTATTGCCTGTGGGTCACGGGGAAGACGTGCGCCCACAGGTGAAGAAAAGAATAAAGCCTGTGTGTTTTATACACGTGCCTCTGCGTGGTCTGTGCCGGGTCGGGCGCTATATAGCGCCTTTTACAATATATAATATTTTTTGAGTTTTTCCTTCCAAAGCATTTTCTTTCAAGTTCTTGCTAGTGAGATTATTCATAGAGATGTGATGAACCTGTTTCAGAACACTAATCCCTGATGTCCTCTAAAGGGGCTTTCATAATGCTCTTTTGTTTTCTTTTACCAGTGTTTTATGAGCATTGCCATTGATTTCAATGGAACAAGCTTTTGGCTGAAAATGCTTGAAAACTGCTTCATATAGGAGATTTTTAAACTGCTTGCTGGACATTTCCAAACTGCTCACTGCTAAAATGTATAGGTGTGAATGATGGCATTAAAAAATAGCAAATTACTTTTCAGACAGTTTCGGAGCATTCTGGTGGAGCACTAAAATACTAGAAAAACACTTAGGTGTGAATGAGCCCTTAGAAGTAACCCATTTCAATTTTAAACAATATTGAAAAAGAATGTTTTGGAAAATGACTTTCATTATATGGCATCTGAGGGAGTAGAACTATTGTTTCATAAATGAGCCTGTTTTTCAGAATATTTACAGATTAGTTGCATAAGTTCAAAGTTTGCATTTAATATCATAAGAAATTCTCATTTCAGTCCTTAATGTTTGGAGTCACAAACTTATAGTGAATCAGCAGATTTACATTTTTATTAGGTCATAAATTGTCGCACCTTTTATAGTATTTAGTTCAATGTATAATAGATCCATATAGAATTTTATTATTACAATTGATGTCTCTCTGTCCAATCTTGCTGTTATGATTGATTTGTCATTTATGACAATGAGCCTCTTATCCTGAAATAAATGGTCATTAGAGCCGAAGTAAATAAACATAGAGAAATAAGTAACATAATAAGTGAATCCTATAAAAAATAAGATCTAACTGAATATATATTTTTTTTTTTATAAAATGTGAATGGTACACATTCTTGTGTTTCCCATGCATTTCCAGAATGCTTGCAGTGGATTGTGTTCTGAACATTTTGTTCTGTCCCAGCAAACAGATGCTAAGTTTGCTTGATTTTTTTTTTCTTCCTGAATCCTTATAGAGACTTTCTAAGTGGTGTCATTCTCTTACTATATAGGCCAATTTCATGCAATACTGTACAGTCACTACACAGTGACGTTCATCAGTGTGGATTCATGGACTTGTGAGCTTTTCACTGTATATGACAGAGCAGGAATTTGTGTCAATTGATGTTTTTTCAGTACTTTAGTGTTTTTGTTATTTGTTCTACAACAGCATTTTTGTGTTTTTCATTGAAATTGTTTTCAAACATTTTCTTCTATTCTTTGTGCATAATGTACATGTGATCATACAGTTGTAGGTATATTTAAAACCATACAGTTTTAATATCTCAGAGAAGAACATTGATTGATGCGCATGTGCAGGTACCCCTTGTTTTTGGCATTGAAATCTCAACATCTACAGCCAAATTCTATGGATTTTCTTGATTGTTTTCAGCTGTTAATCAGCTTTCCTGTTATTAGTCATAACTGACCATCAGCCATTTAAAAAGATGCCACATGTTCCTTTGGAACATACAGATAAGTTATTTGAAAAATAGAGCCAAATAGAGAGGATTTGCCAATTTCCATTATCCACTCCAATTTCAAATGCAGTGTGGGTTTAATGACATGAAACAATGATATTATTACTATTATATTACATGGTAATATGTAGATAACATATCAGTGTAAACCAATAGAATAAAAAAGACCCTTGAATTTCTTTGTGTGTGGATCTGAGTACACAAGCTAGCTATTGATATTTATTTATACCTCCAGGGGAAAAAATATAGATGCCTTATTTTGCAAAGATAATGCTTACATTCAAACAGTATCATTGTAGTGACAGACTAAACAGATGCATAACATGAAATCAATGTTATCAACCGAGCCCAAGGTTACACAAATACATTTAGCTTTAATCAAGTTATTAGTACTGATGTTTTAATATGGGTGGTGTGGTGTTGCAGAGTGAGCTCCTGTCACACAGCATTTTGAGTACTGGCTTGTTTGCTATCCTGGTCAGTGACTTTATGGAGTTTGAGTGTTCTTCCAATGTGTGTGAAACTGCATAAATTGTTTTATAGCTGGATATTAGAGGTGTCTCATTAACTATTCTGAATTTGCAAAATATGTGCATTCCTTCATGTATTGTTAAACTTTATCACCGAATTGTTAAATTACATCCATGTACATCCACTGGCTGGACAATCGACTTCATGCCATTGGTTTCTTCTCCTAATTGGATGTTGACTTTTATTCCAACTGTAATTTTTGTTTTACTGATGGATTTGATTACTTTTTTTGCTCCAGATAAGTTATCAGCTGTTCTCCTCTGCTGCTGAAAAACACAAGACTCCCATTTGTTTTTAGTATGTGAGGCTCTCCTACCCTCAAATAAAATATGCCCATGCTAACATATTCAGTTCATGTCACTTGATTGGACACTATACGTTTGGTCAATCTTGCTATACCACTTTAGCAAAAACATGCATGATGATAACAGATAGCAGCAAGCAATATAGTGAAATGAGATAAAATGAAGTAAGCTTTTGTATAATGAAACACTATGAGCGATCATAAGTGGGATTTTTGTAGTGCCTGTTTTCTATTTGTGTACGGAACAGAGAAAGCTTTGAATAATGTCAATAACAGAAGGTAAATTTTTAGGATAAAAAGTATATCCTGGAGGAAAGTGTTCCTGGGGCTGAAAAGTTATCACAGAGGAATAGAAGCACACAGTTGGTCTCCTTTTAAATTGGCTGAATCTCAGAGCAATGTTTTTTTTTAATATATCTTCCTTAAACAGCATAGATACATTGTTTTGCCGTTGTTTTATGTAATCTTAAGACACAGATCAGTACTGGATAAAACTTTTGGCTAGTAAAATGGACAACCCAATGCCCAACCTGACCACCTGCTTGTCTAAGCACATTTTAGTCATTCCTTGTATTCCTGCCCTGCTGTTTTACCTGATATTTGGAAGAAATCTAAACATGAACCAAAGTACATTAAAATAAATCTAAGAATATAATAAAAGAATTCAACCAGTGAGAAAACACTCAAGGTGGTACTGTTACTCTCACTCTCTCTCTCAACTCTGTTCTCGGAGTTGGGATGCAAACACAGGTCACTAGAATCAGAGTTATCAGTTCAACTGCTTAGCTAATGAAGGTCTCCATCAAGCAGTGGCAGATCTGGCCACTTATTTTGTGATTTAAATTTCCTCTACAGTAATTGTCACTCAGTGTGACTGCACATGACACCAACTACAAAAACCATGAACATTTTTGGAAGTGAGAAAGAATAAGCAAGAAATGAAACTGAGAAAGTGGTATGGTTTGACAAAGAGAAGTATGCCGTTATTCACTTGTTAGACATACAGATGTAGATGGCTTGTGCTGTACTTGTTTTTTCATTGACCCCCTTGTTCTTTTTTTTCATTTGTTGTGCAATTCTGTAAATGACAAAATAGACATTACAGACATACATTCCATGTACAGTACATCCTGAAATGCCTGGAGATAGCATTTGCAAACACAAATCAATAGACAAATGAGCTTGATCTTTTATATGTGATAAATAAAACATTGAAAAAATATAAAACTGTGCTGTTGTAGTAGAGATGTCAACAGTTTCATGTCTTTTTTCCCTATTTGTGTGGTGTTGTTTTTTATTTAGGCATTTTCCTTTGTGTTCAGTGAGGAAAACACAAGTGCACAGTGCAGTCTCGGATGCTCCCAACTATGATTGTTTAGCCCTGAATTATTTTTTCTCCAGTCAGTATATCAGCTTGTGGTTTTTCAGGTAAAAAGTGTGCTGATGGACACTGGATGTTGCTCTTGACTACATGTATTTTCATAAATGTAAACATTTCTAAACAATATATTGTTTGTAATGATTAGTGCTGGCACAAAGTGCTTGCATCTTTTTCTATAGTCCTAAAAACTTTTGCATTTGCTGACTTAAAAAAAATCCTTTTATTCAGGAAAATCAGAGTAAGGGAAATGCCCCCCACGTATTGGTTTCTGTATCTATACGAGAATTAACCTAACACAGGAGGTAATGAAATAACAGAATCAACATTTAGTCTAAACCATACTATTTTATAATTACCATCCTTTTTGGATGTCTTTTTCTTAAAAGAAAAAATGAGCAGAAGTATTATTCAATATATGTATGTAAATTAAGGAAATGCAATGATCTTAGACAATTCTTTGAAGTTCGTATTGGCATTAGTGGAAAAGATAAACATGTGACTTGCCCAAATTTTTTATTTATGCTTCTGATAAATGTGCTTTGGGCATCTCTCATAAAACATTTCTAACAGCATAATAATTCACTAATGCACATTGAAGCGCTCCACTTCTCAAATTGATGGGGTTATTAGAATGTGGCAGTTTTTAAATAACCAAATTACTAAAAGATATGCTTCCTGCTAAGGATGTAGACGATTGCGCATTTCTTATCTGTGCATTCTTTCAGTGCATAAAATTAAAGGAGTAGCTAGTAGAGGTTGGATCCTTACTATAAGACTTGAACATTTTATTGATGTTCAGCATTATTTATACATTTCAATATCACTCTGAATTAATAAATCATTTGAGATTTTGAAAAGAAAAACTAAACTTATTAGTCTTGTAAATAAAATAAATAACTAGCTTGCACTTGCATTTTATAAGGTGAAAGGTAGTTGGGCACCCGGGTCCTAATATAGCAAAAAGCCTTAAAACTTCTACTCTAAAGTAGGAGAGGTTTTGATTTAAGAAAATGTTCCTTCTGCATTTTTGAGGTATGCTTGTGACAACAAAAATAAACTGAAAATAATGCATTTTATCAGAAATTCTTTGTCCTATGTTCTTAAGGTAAGGTTGTACATGTATTTCTTCCTCATTTGTCTGCTTACAGTATTCGTCATGGGAGGAGTTATGACAACCCAATGCCTAATTGAGGTCATTACATCCTGGATTATTATTTTACGTAGTCTACGGAGCAAGATGCACACCGAATGGCAGCGTAGTGAAAAGAGCAGATAAGCTTTTCTTTGTGCTTGATACACATAACAATAAATCTTAACTGAATTGATTACACTTCATTGCACAGTATTTTTAATAGAATTCTTACAGTTTTGAAAGAGCCAAACCACCATGGTATGTCTTACGTATACACCATTAAGACGAGAAAAAAAAAAATAATCCAAAAATGAGAAAGGTAAAGTGTGTAATAGAGCAGATTTAAGTAATACAAACCAATAATTGATTTATTTTTTTTTAATTTATTGCTTGTTGAGTTGATTTTGTAAATGATATGATAGTGAAAGATCTGAGTGCAACATTATTGAGTGATTAAATTCACTGACACCGATACCAAATAATCTGTAAATACACAGGAAAATGTGTTGACTGTTTGTAGAAACTGGTGCTGTGATGCAGGAAGGGCAACTCTGCACTAATATGTTCTGCCTATGATGAAATATCTGTGCTGAACGTACTAAACTTCAACCGTTACTAAACCTAATTGAACTGGCATTTGTAAAGTAGCCCAGGTGTGTGTGTGTGTGTGTGTGTTTTTGCTGTGTGACGGACTATCCAGGTATTTTGTTTCTGCCTTGCATCCTTTGATTCTTGGGATATGCTTCCGCTGCCCTACTGCTGTGCCCTGGATGAGCAGGTTAGGAAGATGGATGGATAGATGGATGATGATTACTGTTCCTACTGTGGATAAAAGAAGTACTGCTGTCTCACAGTTAAGGTGACTGGGATTCACGTCTATGTAGAATTTGTGTATTCTCCCCAGGCCCTCTGGTTTCCTCCCACAGTCCAAGAACATGGAAATTAGGTGGATTGCTGTTGTTAAAGTGGCCCAAATGTATGTGTGTTTGCTCTGCAATGGACTGGAACCCCATCCTCGAATTATTCTTTCCTGCCCCCCAAATAATGATGGGGTTAGGCTCCAGCTGTTGCATGATCCTGCCCTGGATAACCAGGTTAGAAAGATGGATTGACAGATCAATTCTAATAATGTCTATTCAGATCTTGTCACTTGATTGCATGCTACTCACCTGTTCAATATTCTCTTTCACTGATACACACACATGCATTTTCAAACTATGGCAGCAGGTAGTATCTTTGCAAAATAGAAGAATAAGCTTTAGTATAGTGAAAGATTATAAGTAATTGTAAGTTTTCCCTTTCCAGTTGGTATTGTGGAGTTGTCTACAGAACAGACCCAGCTACTGTATTTAGAGCTGGGCATCAACATTCAATATTATCAGTAGCAGTGCTTGGCAATGACTTTTCATGGTGAATTCATGCCTCTGGGGCTGGATAGGTACTACAGAGGAAGACTCACAATGTAGTTGGTGACAAGAATTGCATATTTTTCAGTTTTCCTTCAAGTGCAGTGAAATGCATAGTGCTTCATGGGACAATCTGATTGCTTTATTATGTAAAAGATTAATTCAATGCTGATATTTCTGCTCTTAATTTTACTGTCTCTCTTTGATCTTATTTTCTCTAACTAATTGTACACATTCTATATGTATTGCCTTTCTAATAGTGGCATTCTCAGAACCATGATGTACAAAATCATAATGTTCAAAAAACCATTTTTCTCCTGTCACAGGGGGGATGACGTCTAACACTGCAAAGACAATTAAACAGTTTTTAACTGAACACAACCTATCAGAACCCTGGAGGTTTCTAAACCCAAACTCAAGAACATATTCATTCTACTCACCAGTGCATCATTGCTACTCAAGAATTGATTATTTCTTTATAGATGATAAGTTCTTGCCTACGATTAAATCTTTGCAAGTGCGACGCTATTGTTATTTCCGACCACGCTCCTCTGATCTTGGAGCTAAAATCATTATGCCCCACACACTCATCTCTCAGATGGCATCTTAACCCACTTCTTTTAGCAGACGAGAATTGTACAGAATTTATATCCAAACAAATCAGTTTCTTCCTAGAGACAAATACATCCTCGGAAATCTCTGCAGGAACACTGTGGGAAACTCTAAAGGCCTTCTTAAGAGAACAGATTATTTCATATCTTTCCCACAGAAATAAATTAGCAACCAAGAAGGTATCAGAGCTAACTAATGAAATTACTAGAATAGATGAAGAACATGCCAGGTGTCCAAGTGAGTCCAATAGATGAATATACACAGGTTTGGTCCGCAATAAAAATAAAATTCTGCAGTAGTACTTTATATTCCCTGGTTTGTGCCCCAATAAATGCAAGTTATCGCCAATATACTAATAACCCAGTTGTGCTTCTCTCACTCAGAATATGGAACCAATGTAGAAAGCATATTAAGATGGAGAATCTTTTATCTGTGGCACCTCTGCTTGAGAACCACCTTTTTCAACCCTCACAAACATATGCAGTTTTTAATATCTGGAAAACATTTGGAATTAAATTGCTTAGAGATCTTTATATAGACAACATCTTTGCATCCTATGAACAATTACATTCCAAATTTAACTTTCCAGCAACACATTTCTTTCACTACCTTCAAATTAGAAACTTTGCTAAGCAGAACCTGCTTGATTTTCCTCATCTCGCATCCTCCTCTATGCTGGGAAAAATATTGCTTAGTTTCAAGGACTCAGACAGCATTTCTGCAATCTATATATATAATTCACTAAGGCAAGACAACCATGAAAAGCACGCCGGAAGGGGCGTGGATTCACTAAGCCGCCAACAAGTGAGACACCTATGGCGCACGCAGGAAGGAGCCACGCCCACCAACTCCAAGACCATTGGATATGATGACAACTCGCAGGGCCACGCCCACCAAGTCGGACGCGAGGACAAAAAGTGGCATCATTTATATTCGTCTGTCGTGGAGGCCACATGCGGTGCAGGTCAGGTTAATGCCATGTTCATGTCATGCACTTCCGAGCTACGTTGACTGTTCATAGAGGCATGTTTCTCGTGGAGGTGAATCGCCATATGCAGCGTGTGAAATAGTTTGCGAGGGGTATCTCATGGGATCTTTAAAACAATCATTTACAACTGAGGTTAAAACACAATGAAGTAAGCAGTCTACGAGTTTTCGGTTACAACGCATGACCGCTTGCACCATAGCAAACTGTTTTACATGCTACATACAGCAATTCGCATCCGCGACAAACATCGTCTTCTTAGATGCTCCTGCAGGAACTCGGAAGACGTTTTCCTGCCCACCAACACTCCTTTTTCACCGGCCCGCGTCTACCCTCGCGCTCTCACGCATTCACACTGCCTACCCATGTGCCCGGACGCAAAACTCACCGACCACCCAGTTAGCCCCTTTCGTCTGTGCTAGGAGTCCACATGCACGTCTAAGCCACGTTGACTTTTCATTATTCTTTTCGGTTTCGACACCAACCGCGTCCACCATGAAAAACCATGCGAAAGGAACAACGAAGCCCCGCCCACAAACTCTACCCCTCCTCCCACGTGCTCAGGAACGCACCTCAGACCACTGCCCGCCAAATCAAAAAGCTCAATAAAAACACATACTAACTCGCTTTGGTCTGTGCTCCGGTCCAAACCCAGCTGTGAGCCACGTTGACTATTCTTTTGCCCTCCATGGCTGCCGCTTCAAATGTATTTCATGAAAAGAACACTTCTTTCAATGTTATAGAAATTCCTGCTTCAGGTAACTGTTTCTTTCTGTCAGTCGGGTTTTTTTGGAGAAATGTCATTGACGAAACTGTTGCTCATAGCAAACTGTTTTACACGCTACATACAGCAATTCCTATCCGCGACAAACATGCGTCTTCTTAGATGCTCCTGCACTTTGTACACACCCCCCCTCCCACCGTGGTCGGGTGTCTTCATGGATTATATATAGAAAGGCAGCCGAAACCGCACAGAGCAATGAAAAGTCTACGTGAGTCACAGGTATGGTTACCACTTTTAATACAAAAATAAGGGACGATACTGCAGCGGGGCCAAGACCACGGACGCGCAATTTCATTCTCAAATATGGGGACGATTCCGTATTTTATTCTGTGGGTGGTGGTGCATGGCAGTTCTTACTTAGTGGAGCGATTTGGATGCTTATTTCCAAAACGAATGAGACTCCGCCTGCTAAATAGTTACACGACCCAACAGCGGTCGGCGCCCAAATTCTTAGAGGGACAAGTGGCTTTCAAACACGTGAGATTGAGCATTAACAGGTCTGTGATGCACTTGCATGTCCGGTACTGCAGCGCTACACTGAATGGATCAACGTGTGTCTACCCGGCGGGTAAGCCGTTGAACCCCATTCGTGATGGAGACCGTGGCTTGCGATTGTTCCCCACTAACGAGAAATTCCAAGTACGCACGCGGGTCATACGCTCGGACTGATTACGTTCCTGCCCTTTGTAACCCCATCCCACCCCGGTTGGGTGACTTGGTGGATTATATATAAAAAGCACCCAGAACCGCAAAGAACAATGAAAAGTCAACGTGGAAACCGACTGAGGCGGTGTTTGGAAAATTAACAGTCAACGTGACTCACAGGTGCGTGTGGACTGTACACAGACAAAAGCGACTCAGGTAGGGAGTTGGGGGCGGGCACATAAGCGGGCAGTGCGTACTGAACGAGCGCCGCTCAACCCCGTCATTCGCTTTGAAGGAGAAAGCGCGACGGCGCCTCCGTTTTCAGTCACGGACAATTGTATGTTGCTTCGTAGCGTGCATTGTTGCAATGTTACTTTTCTTGGTGGTTTATTAAATTACGGATTTTTCAAATGTTTATTTTTTCCTCTGTGCTTAAAAATCATTTAAAAGCGGCCTGATTATGCGGGCGTATGCTGCACCGCTGGTTGGCTAGTATATAAAATTATTTTACAGTCCCTACCTTTCAAAGATCCAAGAGGACAATGGGAAAAAGATCTCTCATTCAACATATCAGAAAAGGAGTGGAAGGTAGCAATGCAGAGAATTCAGTCGAGCTTACAATTATTCAACTCAAAATTATACATTGAGCACATCTGTCTCACTTAAAACTGTCCAAAATGTTTGCAGGACAAGATCCAACTTGTGAGCGCTGCAAACAAGTCCCAGCCTCACTTGGTCATATGTTTTGGGCCTGCACCAAATTAACATCATTCTGGATAAAAAATTTACAGCTGTTTCGTGTTCTTCCAGATGGGTTTAAAGTGGAGAAGGAAAAACAAACTGTGATTGCCTTTACTACACTATTGGCACACAGACTTATTTTTGCTAAACTGGGAGAATCCTAACTCTCCTCTTTTAAGTCAGTGGGTAACTGATGTTTTATACTATTTGAAATTGGAAAAATCTAATTTTCAGTTAGAGGATCTGTGCAGAACTTTATCAAAACCTGGCAGGATCTAATCTATAGTATTTTAGAATAAGCTCTTTAAGCACTGAGGAAGTAACTCTCTTCCCATTTCTTTTTCTTTCCATTTATCTTTATCTGCCTATTAAACTCATCAATTTATGTATTTTTACAAGCTTTAAGTTTTACCTTGTTGGCCATGATCTCTTTCTTAGGGTGGGGTTGATTTGTTTTCAATCCAATTTTTTGTAAAATTGATGTATTTGTATGGGATGATTACAATAAAATCAATAAAATAAAAATAAAATGTAATTTCATAAACGCACAATGTAACAAGTCCGATTAGAAAAAAGTACTATTATTATTTCTGAAAATGTGTAAAATTTATTGTTAGTTTAAAATGTAAGCAATACTCTGACTTTCAACACAGATTTTCACTTTTACCTTTCATGGATATTTTGTTTTAATGCATCTATGTAATATTTATTAGACTCTGCTGTACCATGAGCCTGCATGCACAAAAGGTTAACAGAATTGTAAATGAGACATGAACTGTGATTTCTGATTACAGAAATGTTAAAGATTAATGAACAATTACAGTGTTTTCCCCAAATCTGCCCTATTCTACTGAACATTTATATTTTCCACACTGCTGGTTCAACTTCAACAGATCATCTTCCATCACCTGCATTCCAAAATATACAGATGGAAAACCCATTCAGAAGCACTGATGTCACATACTGGCATTTGCCAGTAACTTGCACAAATTACCTCTCTTGGATAGAAAAATCCTGTAGCTCCATACATTTAACAGTTGCTAAAGGTGGACTATCGTACCCAAAACATGGAAAAATATTGTTTCATCAACAAATTTCAGGCCATATAATATATAATAAGAAAGCCTTCGTTGGATATAGCTTATTCATCCATCCATATTGAGGAATAATTAGTGCCAAAATTAACATTCAATAGAGGATATGATTTAAAGATGTGAACTCATGAAGATGTGCAGTTGTAAGTTTTCTATGATGCAGTGAAGGTGTTAATTTAAGATGTACTGAAGTTGTGCTGTGCCAAGGATGTGAAAACATAAAATTTATTATATTTGCAATGAATTATGGATGTTTTTGGCATAAATGGGCTTTGGTCAGCTACCTGTTCACAGCTATAAATCCAAAATATTTCTGACCTGTATAGCTATACAGTAATCCTTTGCTATATCGCGCTCGACTTTCGTGTCTTCACTCTATCGTGGATTTTAAATTTAAGCATCTATATATATATATATAATTCACTAAGGCAAGACAACATGAAAAGCACGCCGAAGGGGCGTGGATTCACTAAGCCACCGACAAGTGAGACACCTATGGCGCACGAAGATAGGAGCCACGCCCACCAACCCATTGGATACGACAACTCGCAGGGCCACGCCCACCAAGTCGGACGCGAGGACACAGAAAAAGTGGCGCCATTTATATTCGCCTGTCGTGGAGGCCACATGCAGTGCAAGGCAGGTTAATGTCATGCACCTCCGAGCTACGTTGACTGTTCATAGAGGCATGTTTCTCGCGGAGGTGAATCGCCATATGCAGCATATGAGGGGTATCTCATGGGATCTTTAAAACAATCCTTTACAACTGAGGTTAAAACACAATGAAGTAAGCAGTCTTTAAAACCGAAGTTTTCAGTTACAACGCATGATCGCTTGCACCATAGCAAACTGTTTTACACACTACATACAGCAATTCGTGATCCGCGACAAACATGCGCCTTCTTAGATGCTCCTGCAGGAACACAGAAGACGCTTTTCCTACCCACCAACACTCCTTTTCACCGCCCGCTCTACCCTTGCTCTCTAGGCATTCACACTGCCTGCCCATGTGCCCGGACGCAAAAACTCACCACCACCCAGTTAGCCCCTTTCGCCTGTGCTAGGAGTCCACATGCACGCCTAAGCCACGCTGACTTTTCATTATTCTTTTCGGTTTCGACACCCGACCGCGTCCACCATGAAAAACCATGCGAAAGGAACAACGAAGCCCCGCCCAGAAACTCTACCCCTCCTCCCACGTGCTCAGGAACGTACCTCAGACCACTGACCGCCAAATCAAACACATACTCACTCGCTTTGGTCTGTGCTGTGGTCCACGTTGACTATTCTTTTGCCCTCCATGGCTGCCGCTTCAAATGTATTTCATGGAAACAACAATTCTTTGAATGTTATGGAAATTCCTGCTTCAGGTAACTGTTTGTTTCTGTCAGTCGGGTTTTTTTTGGAGAAATGTCATTGACGAAACTGTTGCTCTCAAACTTCGTGACATGGCTCTTGGCTTTGTTTGCCAACATTGGGATAACTTCGGGACGTGGTGTCCGTTGTTCTTAGTCACAGAGGCATTGTTATACAGTCTGCTCAACAATACGCTGATTACATGAATACGTCCGACTCTATGGTGCAGCGTGTCAAACGGTTTGCGAGGGTATCCCATGGGATCCTTAAAACAATCCTTTACAACTGAGGTTAAAACACAATGAAGTGAGCAGTTTTCGTTACGACGCCCACCACGTGCTCCATGGCAAACTGTTTTACACGCTACATAAAGCAATTCGCATCCGCGACAAACATGCGTCTCTAGATGCTCCTGCACTTTGTTCACACCCCCCACTACCGTGGTCAGGTGTCTTGGTGGATTATATATAGAAAGGCAGCCGAAACCGCACAGAGCAATGAAAAGTCTACAGTTCCATCTTTTCATTCACTTTCTGTTGTATCCTCAAACCCTCCCTTTGTAGATAACTGTGTCTTTCCAGAAGTGTTCAACCATCAATAAATAATTATGCATGACATTGACCGTGTCTACCCGGCGCGGTAAGCCGCTGAGCCCATTCGGCTGCAAACCGTGGAATTCCCACTGCGACTCATACGCCCCCAGGGCCGATCCTGGCGACGGGCAAAACGCGTCCGACGCGGGCGCCAAACTCAAAGGCGGCCGTTGAGGAGACGGGCAGCAGCCGGCAACGCTGCGACCGGGCGGCTGTCCGCCTTTGAATTTTAAAGTCTGAGGGCGGCCGACGCACCATAGCAGCGGCGGCGCTTGCAGTGTGCAAAGTTTGACGGTTGCGGTGGCGGTATTGTAGTTGATGCCTATTAGGGACTCCACACACAGAGCGATTTGCTCGCGAGCGGCGAAAAGCCTTTGATGGTCGCCGCTCATCGCACGCTCTGTCTGAACGGTTCCATTGCTTACCATGTGTTTACGACACGCCTCTAAATGTGTATAGTCCCTTAGTCAACGCTCAACTTGCATGTTTCATAGTTGCGCGCAAGGGGATAGATTTCATGTGAGACGCGACGCTCCTCAACGGGATTGCGAGTCAAGACAAGCGCAAAAGACAGCGGGCTGCGGCGATCTCTGAATTGACTGTCACTGTGTGCAGAGCTGCCTGTCGCTAGAACGCATTAAATAAACCGCTTTCTAATCTAGGCTGTTTTTTCTATAAAATTAATCGCTTGAAATTAAATTTTATTTATACATCCCGACTCTAACCATAACACCGCCTTAATCCTGTTTGAAGTAGTACATGTAATAGTAATATCCATCATATCATAATAGAAAATAGGCACGTAGGGCGGCGAAACCACATTCGCACAAAGGCGGCCGCCTACCCAGGATCGGCCCTGACGCTCCCACTGATTGCGCCGCGACAAACATGCGCCTTCTTAGATGCTCCTGCACTTTGTACACACCCCACCCCACGTCACGGACGATTGTGTGTTGGTTCGTTCCGTGCATTGTTACAATGTTGCTTTTCTTGCCGATTTATTACATTACCGATTTTTCAAATGTTAATTTTCTCCCTGTGCTTAAAATTCATTAAAAAACCGTTTAATTATGCGGGCGTATGGTACGCCGCGGGTTGGCTAGTATCTAAATATATATCACGGATTTTTTGCTGGTTCGCGGATTTCTGCGGACAATGGGTCTTTTAATTTATGGTACATGCTTCCTCAGTTTGTTTGCCCAGTTGATTTTATACAAGGGACGCTATTGGCGGATGGCTTAGAAGCTACCCAGTCAGAGCATGTATTACATATTAACTAAAACTCCTCAATGATATGCTTCCCGCGCGGTGCTTGATTGTTTGCTTTTCTTTGTCTCTCACCCTTTCTGACATTCTCTGCGCCTGACGGAGGGGCTGTTTGCACAGAGGATACGGACGCTCCTCTACAAAATGCCGCTTTATCGCGGTGCTTCGGCATAGGCTACTTAAAAGCACATATTGATTTTTTGATTGTTTGCTTTTCTTATCTCGCTCTCTCTTTGACATTCTCTGTTCCTGATGGCGCCCTTTGAAGAGAAGATATTTTTGCATTCTTTTAATTGTGAGAAAGAACTGCCATCTCTGTCTTGTCATGGAGCACAGTTTAAACTTTTGACTAAAGGGTGTTATTTCATGTCTAGAGGGCTCTAATAATGTGAACAGTGTGGGAGAGTTTATAAGGGCTTAAAATATATAAAAATAACCATACAAACATATGGTTCCTACTTCGCGGATTTTCACCTATTGCGGGGGGGTCTGGAATGCAACCCCCGCGATCGAGGAGGGATTACTGTGTAGCTATATTGTTTTAGCTTTTGAACAGACACTACAACCGTTTTCAGTATCAAATATGGTATGAGGATGATATGCATAAACAGTTTTCCTGAATTGTCATATACAAAGACTTTCAATCATGCAACATGTGCTTTCTAGGGACGATACCACAGTCTACAATTTAACACTCATGCAATAAATACTGTAGGGGGAAAATATTAGAAAAACTAACTAAAAAGGGGTTACATAGAAGTCATTTGAATGTTTAAAACACAGAACTTTTAAAGCTTGGACGCTTGTGTATACTTTGTGTTAGATTCAAGCACAGATAACTGAGTGAATTAAAAAATATACACACACTCAATCTTTAGAATAACATTATTTATAGTGAATGTGAAAAGATTACACACCCATTTTTTAATTTAAGACAAACCATGTCATATTCTTTTTACACATTTAATAAAACCATGTCGGTTATATGATATTAAGTGAAATCCAGAGATAATTGTTAGTAAAAATTGAAAGGGAAGAACGTTTAATTTCTTGTCTGTATAAGTGTGCTGCTACAAGTGATAGAATAAGCTCTTAAGCACTGAGGAAGTAACTCTCTTCCCATTTCTTTTTCTTCTCCATTTATCTTTATCAGCCTATTAAACTCATTAATTTATGTATTTTTACAAGCTTTTAGTTTTACCTTGTTGGCCATGATCTCTTTCTTAGGGTGGGGTTGATTTGTTTTCAATCCAATTTTTGTAAAATTGATGTATTTGTATGGGATGATTACAATAAAATCAATAAAATAAAAATAAAATGTAATTTCATAAGCACAATGTAACAAGTCCGATTAGAAAAAAGTACTATTATTATTTCTGAAAATGTGTAAAATTTATTGTTAGTTTAAAATGTAAGCAATACTCTGACTTTCAACACAGATTTTCACTTTTTACCTTTCATGGATATTTTGTTTTAATGCATCTATGTAATATTTATTAGACTCTGCTGTACCATGAGCCTGCGACACAAAAGGTTAACAGAATTGTAAATGAGACATGAACTGTGATTTCTGATTACAGAAATGTTAAAGATTAATGAACAATTACAGTGTTTTCCCCAAATCTGCCCTATTCTACTGAACATTTATATTTTCCACACTGCTGGTTCAACTTCAACAGATCATCTTCCATCACCTGCATTCCAAAATATACAGATGGAAAACCCATTCAGAAGCACTGATGTCACATACTGGCATTTGCCAGTAACTTGCACAAATTACCTCTCTTGGATAGAAAAATCCTGTAGCTCCATACATTTAACAGTTGCTAAAGGTGGACTATCGTACCCAAAACATGGAAAAATATTGTTTCATCAACAAATTTCAGGCCATATAATATATAATAAGAAAGCCTTCGTTGGATATAGCTTATTCATCCATCCATATTGAGGAATAATTAGTGCCAAAATTAACATTCAATAGAGGATATGATTTAAAGATGTGAACTCATGAAGATGTGCAGTTGTAAGTTTTCTATGATGCAGTGAAGGTGTTAATTTAAGATGTACTGAAGTTGTGCTGTGCCAAGGATGTGAAAACATAAAATTTATTATATTTGCAATGAATTATGGATGTTTTTGGCATAAATGGGCTTTGGTCAGCTACCTGTTCACAGCTATAAATCCAAAATATTTCTGACCTGTATAGCTATACAGTAATCCTTTGCTATATCGGCCGACTTTCGTGTCTTCACTCTATCGTGGATTTTAAATTTAAGCATCTATATATATATATATAATTCACTAAGGCAAGACAACCATGAAAAGCACACCGGAAGGGGCGTGGATTCACTAAGCCACCGACAAGTGAGACACCTATGGCGACCGAAGATAGGAGCCACGCCCACCAACTCCATTGGATACGACAACTCGCAGGGCCACGCCCACCAAGTCGGACGCGAGGACACAGAAAAAGTGGCGTCATTTATATTCGCCTGTCGTGGAGGCCACATGCAGTGCAAGGCAGGTTAATGTCATGCACCTCCGAGCTACGTTGACTGTTCATAGAGGCATGTTTCTCGTGGAGGTGAATCGCCATATGCAGCATATGAGGGGTATCTCATGGGATCTTTAAAACAATCCTTTACAACTGAGGTTAAAACACAATGAAGTAAGCAGTCTTTAAAAACCGAGTTTTCAGTTACAACGCATGACCGCTTGCACCATAGCAAACTGTTTTACACACTACATACAGCAATTCGCATCCGCGACAAACATGCGTCTTCTTAGATGCTCCTGCAGGAACACAGAAGACGTTTTCCTACCCACCAACACTCCTTTTTCACCGGCCCGCGTCTACCCTTGCTCTCTAGGCATTCACACTGCCTGCCCATGTGCCCGGACGCAAAACTCACCGACCACCCAGTTAGCCCCTTTCGCCTGTGCTAGGAGTCCACATGCACGCCTAAGCCACGTTGACTTTTCATTATTCTTTTGGTTTCGACACCAACCGCGTCCACCATGAAAAACCATGCGAAAGGAACAACGAAGCCCCGCCCAGAAACTCTACCCCTCCTCCCACGTGCTCAGGAACGCACCTCAGACCACTGACCGCCAAATCAAACACATACTCACTCGCTTTGGTCTGTGCTGTGGTCCACGTTGACTATTCTTTTGCCCTCCATGGCTGCCGCTTCAAATGTATTTCATGGAAACAACAATTCTTTGAATGTTATGGAAATTCCTGCTTCAGGTAACTGTTTGTTTCTGTCAGTCGGGTTTTTTTTGGAGAAATGTCATTGACTAAACTGTTGCTCTCAAACTTCGTGACATGGCTCTTGGCTTTGTTTGCCAACATTGGGATAACTTCGGTGACGTGGTGTCCGTTGTTCTTAGTCACAGAGGCATTGTTATACAGTCTGCTCAACAATACGCTGATTACATGAATACGTCCGGACTCTATGGTGCAGCGTGTCAAACGGTTTGCGAGGGGTATCCCATGGGATCCTTAAAACAATCCTTTACAACTGAGGTTAAAACACAATGAAGTGAGCAGTTTTCGTTACGACGCTCCACCACGTGCTCCATGGCAAACTGTTTTACACGCTACATAAAGCAATTCGCATCCGCGACAAACATGCGCCGTCTAGATGCTCCTGCACTTTGTTCACACCCCCCCCCTACTACCGTGGTCAGGTGTCTTGGTGGATTATATATAGAAAGGCAGCCGAAACCGCACAGAGCAATGAAAAGTCTACAGTTCCATCTTTTCATTCACTTTCTGTTGTATCCTCAAACCCTCCCTTTGTAGATAACTGTGTCTTTCCAGAAGTGTTCAACCATCAATAAATAATTATGCATGACATTGACCGTGTGTCTACCCGGGGGTAAGCCGTTGAGCCCATTCGGCTGCAAACCGTGGAATTCCCACTGTGCGACTCATACGCTCCCCAGGGCCGATCCTGGCGACGGGCAAAAACGTGCCCCGCACGCGGGCAGCCAAACTCAAAGGGCGGCCGTTGAGGAGACGGGCAGCAGCCGGCAACGCTGCGACCGGCGGCTGTCCGCCTTTGAATTTTAAAGTCTGAGGGCGGCCGACGACCATAGCAGCGGCGGCGTTTGCAGTGTGCAAAGTTTGACGAAGTTGCGTGTGGCGTGTATTGTAGTTGATGCCTATTAGGGACTCCACACACAGAGCGATTTGCTCGCTGAATGGGCGAAAAGCCTTTGATGGTCGCCGCTCATCGCACGCTCTGTCTGAACGGTTCCATTGCTTACCATGTGTTTACGACACGCTCTCTAAATGTGTATAGTCCCTTAGTCAACGCTCAACTTGCATGTTTCATAGTTGCGCGCGCTAAGGGGATAGATTTCATGTGAGACGCGTACGTTCCTCAACGGGATTGCGAGTCAAGACAAGCGGCAAAAGACAGCGGGGCTGCGGCGATCTCTGAATTGACTGTCACTGTGTGCAGAGCTGCCTGTCGCTAGAACGCATTAAATAAACCGCTTTCTAATCTAGGCTGTTTTTTTCTATAAAATTAATCGCTTGAAATTAAATTTTATTTATACATCCCGACTCTAACCATAACACCGTCTTAATCCTGTTTGAAGTAGTACATGTAATAGTAATATCCATCATATCATAATAGAAAATAGGCACGTAGGGCGAAACCACATTCGCACAAAGGCGGCCGCCTACCCAGGATCGGCCCTGACGCTCCCACTGATTGCGTCGCGACAAACATGCGTCTTCTTAGATGCTCCTGCACTTTGTACACACCCCACCCCCCCACGTCACGGACGATTGTGTGTTGGTTCGTTCCGTGCATTGTTACAATGTTGCTTTTCTTGCCGATTTATTACATTACCGATTTTTCAAATGTTAATTTTCTCCCTGTGCTTAAAATTCATTAAAAAACCGGCCTAATTATGCGGCGTATGGTACGCCGCGGGTTGGCTAGTATCTAAATATATATCACGGATTTTTTGCTGGTTCGCGGATTTCTGCGGACAATGGGTCTTTTAATTTATGGTACATGCTTCCTCAGTTTGTTTGCCCAGTTGATTTTATACAAGGGACGCTATTGGCGGATGGCTTAGAAGCTACCCAGTCAGAGCATGTATTACATATTAACTAAAACTCCTCAATGATATGCTTCCCGCGCGGTGCTTGATTGTTTGCTTTTCTTTGTCTCTCACCCTTTCTGACATTCTCTGCGCCTGACGGAGGGGCTGTTTGCACAGAGGATACGGACGCTCCTCTACAAAATGCCGCTTTATCGCGGTGCTTCGGCATAGGCTACTTAAAAGCACATATTGATTTTTTGATTGTTTGCTTTTCTTATCTCGCGTTCTCTCTCTTTGACATTCTCTGCTCCTGATGGCGCTCCTTTGAAGAGAAGATATTTTTGCATTCTTTTAATTGTGAGAAAGAACTGCCATCTCTGTCTTGTCATGGAGCACAGTTTAAACTTTTGACTAAAGGGTGTTATTTCATGTCTAGAGGGCTCTAATAATGTGAACAGTGTGGGAGAGTTTATAAGGGCTTAAAATATATAAAAATAACCATACAAACATATGGTTCCTACTTCGCGGATTTTCACCTATTGCGGGGGGGTCTGGAATGCAACCCCCGCGATCGAGGAGGGATTACTGTGTAGCTATATTGTTTTAGCTTTTGAACAGACACTACAACCGTTTTCAGTATCAAATATGGTATGAGGATGATATGCATAAACAGTTTTCCTGAATTGTCATATACAAAGACTTTCAATCATGCAACATGTGCTTTCTAGGGACGATACCACAGTCTACAATTTAACACTCATGCAATAAATACTGTAGGGGGAAAATATTAGAAAAACTAACTAAAAAGGGGGTTACATAGAAGTCATTTGAATGTTTAAAAACACAGAACTTTTAAAGCTTGGACGTTGTGTATACTTTGTGTTAGATTCAAGCACAGATAACTGAGTGAATTAAAAAATATACACACACTCAATCTTTAGAATAACATTATTTATAGTGAATGTGAAAAGATTACACACCCATTTTTTAATTTAAG
Source organism: Polypterus senegalus (assembly GCF_016835505.1). Lineage (NCBI taxonomy): Eukaryota > Metazoa > Chordata > Cladistia > Polypteriformes > Polypteridae > Polypterus > Polypterus senegalus. The sequence goes on from NC_053154.1 coordinate 229,968,309, forward strand.
ACAAACCATGTCATATTCTTTTTACACATTTAATAAAACCATGTCGGTTATATGATATTAAGTGAAATCCAGAGATAATTGTTAGTAAAAATTGAAAGGGAAGAACGTTTAATTTCTTGTCTGTATAAGTGTGCTGCTACAAGTGAAAAACAAATGTACAATTTTAGTTGAAATTTCAAATAAAGAACCTTCAATTTTTTGCTTGTAGTAGGGTGCAGCTATGTGTAAGCAGGTCCCAACCCTCCTCTCTATTTACCATTCCTGTCAGAGCAGATAAAATATTTGTTTGAACAGGGGTTTGTTTAGCAACATAGACGGGAAATTGCAAATTCTGTCTAGTGAAATGGAAATTAACCTCTTAAAAGAAAAAAAAATTATTAACTCGTGTTCATAAGTTGGTTATTTTGAAAAGTTTTTGTGAAGCATTAAAGAGAAAATATGGAGCAAAAACATTTTCCCTCCATCAGTGATGTTAATATACTGAGCTGAAATTCAAAATAATGGAATTTTGGAGATTATGTTTCAGTGGCAACTCATTTAATGATACAAACAGTTCAATAGAGATTGTGAGCTGCTTTAAACCTACAGTATAAAGTTCAACTGAACATTTTTATATGCTTTTGTTTCTGTTATCTGGAGATGATACTTTCGTAGGTGACGTTAAAGTCATATTATTTTATTCTGCTGGAGTATTGTTAGTAGGTGGGCTCAGCTCTTCATTATGTTTGTGCTTTGTGCTCTTTCATACATCTTATTCTTTTGTTGTATTCTCATACTATGGGAATTTTCTGAGTTTCAAGTTCATCTCAACTTACTACTTTGTTGCTTTCATGTAAATCTTTGTTGTGAGTTTAGGGTGATATGCAAGCTGTTGATTTATTTTTAGTCAGGCAACTTAAAAAAGCAATTAAAAATACATTAGCTTTTTTTCTTTTAATTAAAAGCAAAATACAAAATAAAAGTGTATATTTGTATTGTTCCAAATATAGTTTATCCATAAAAATGTCATTGCTGGTGACCTATTTATTATCATTGTTTTTATTGTGTTATTGACTGAGGTAAAGAGTCAACATTATACCACAGCTCAGCTTATTTAGGTATTGAAGCCACTGTTAGCTTCCACTTTGAATGGCATTCACATTGTGTTTCCTGTATGCATTTTGCACATGAACTCTTCATTTTTATCTCCTGTTTTTCATCTTTATTATCTGTGGAGTTCCTTTTCAATTTACTATCAGATATTGCTCTTTTTTATCCTTCCATATTCTCATGTTCACCTAACAGTCAGATTTACAGCATTGAGACCTCCTTTACATAATAACACTATAAACTTACATCTCTTCTTGCTGGCTTAAAGTCTTTGTGTCTTCAAACATCTGCTGATCTAATGTGCAGTTAACTGTAAATACACAGGAGAAATTAAGGACATGGAGTGGGATTATCATGTGAGCATACCATACCTTTACAGGACAATTTTATTGTTTTCATATTTTTAAGACATATCGTGCTTATGCACATATTAAGAGTAAGTATAATACTTGGTTGCTTGTGTGCTTAAAGGTTCTCACCTGTTTAATAATTCCCAGACAATCTACAATATACAAATCATGAGGAGCAGTACTTTCAATTACTGAATTTTCATTTTATGTACTTTTACTATATTCTTCTTCATTTTAATAGTGTTTAATTATTATTTATTTATTTAAAGAACAATCTGCATTTCAACAGTATTTGTATTGGTCGATAGTTAAGGCTGTCAAAAATGTACAGTCAGCTTTTGAATAAATGTCTGTAGACATATAAAGGCTGTGAAATTTGTTGTTTCAATAGATACTTAAAGGGTTGTTTGACAATACATTTTAATTAATTTTATGACATTGTGTTCAGATTCAACTGAATAAAAGACCAATGTATTTTTTATATTTAGCAATAGCGATGCTATAAGTGTAGAAAAAAGGTTTGTAGTATACTTAATACCTAGAAGTGTAACATTGAACATACTGTGTATTCAGAAAGTCTTTGTACCCCTAGAAAATCTGCACAGTTTTATTGTGTTGTAGAAGGAATTTTAAATGGATAAAATTGATAAAATTCCAATTTTTACCATCATTCTAAATTCAATAAACCATAATGGCAAAGTGAAAGCATTTTCAAAAATGTGTACAAATTTATTAAAAAATCAAAAACTGAAATCTTTTTTATGTATTCAGACCCTGTGCTGTAGCATTCCAAATTGTGATCAACTGCATCCTGTTTGCTTTAATTATCCTTGAGATATATGTAAGGTCCCATAATGCACACTGCATGCCAGGGCAAAAAAAAAAAAAACTAAGTCTAAGCAACTCTCTGTAGACCACCCATGATAAGATTGTGGTAAGGCATAGATCAAGTAAAGGGTATTAAACCATTTCTGAAGGTTACTGTTTTTTCCCCAGGATGCACATTGGCCACAATAATTATGAAATGACAGAGATTTAGAATCACGGGTATTCTTCCAAGAAGGAAAACATTTTCTGGTCTGATGAGATAAAAATAAAATTCCAAGCACTACTTCTGGCAAAAACAAAACACTGCACATCATTTACCTAATACCTGCCATAATAATACTAGTAATAATACTAATAATAATAATGCTTTGTCAGTTTGGGTTATTGAGTATATATTGATGGGCAAAAATGGCAAATGTATGCATTTAAAATTAAATCCACAACACAATAAATGGGCAGAAAGTGACAGGGTCTGAATAATTTTTTGTTGACTGTATACCTTAATATTGCTTAATTTATTATTTTGTACTGCTGAGGATGTTTTGCAAAAGGTCACCTGAATAACTTAAGTGCACTTTGGTTGTATGTTGTGTTTAAATTAAAACAATGATCATGAAATTTTACTGTTTTCTAACCTGGAACACTACTGTTGTTCATGATTAGTTTTCATTATTTAGTCTTGGCCTACACATCATAACTAGAATTTAATTGGAAGATTTTAATTATTCTGCCTATGTTTTGTTCACATTTACATGGCAGTTGGATGTCAGCCTGATTATTCAATTTTGTCTTACACATCAAAAAAACTCTATAGTATAGATTAAGGCTTTATATAGTTTAAAATGCATGCTACTTTAGTATGCTGGCAAGCATTTTTGCAAGCATGAAATAGCCACTCTACCATTAGGTGACAGATTCCAAAGAATAAAATGTAGAATAATGATTGAGTCACTGCCATTTATTTGACATTAGCTCATGCTGTTTACTGTCTATACTGTTCTTTCAAGTTGATGAGAAGTACCAGAGAAGAGAGTGATGAAGTACAAAACGTGATTTATCTGTAGACAGTTTTTAAAGCTACAAATGGTAGTACTGTAAACATCAGTAGGAAGGTCACTTACATCTAGGGCAGGTGTGCTGTAAGATTTTTTTAAACAATTTAAAGACTTATTTAAAGAAATATAACACAAAAGAAGGTTATTTTATATGATTTATATATCATTTTAATAATATACAAATACTATATGTGAAATATAAAGCAATAACTGTATAATTTAATCATTTATAACCAGTTTACATGTCTCAACTTTTTAAAAATTTGTATGCTAAAAATAATGTTGTATAATCAATTTATTTGAATATCTACTTCAGTGATATACACATTATATTGTATGCGCACTTTGTTGTGTAATTTTCCAATGGACATGTCTTATTGTTGAGCATATCTAGTGTCCCAATTTATCCTCCACTACACCGTGGCTGAATTTGATCATGCATACCATATATAATAATAATAAATAATAATAATATTTTTTACATTTATATAGCACTTTTCTTACTACTTAAATCGCTTTACATAAAGCATACAGAGAGGACCAAGAATGTGAACCCATAATCACCTTATTGTGAAGTAGCAGCGCTACCAATGTGCAGTAAAAGCACCTGATAATTTTGAGTATTCTTTTTTTATTACAAAGTATCATTCATAAACCGTTTCAAAAAGATTTTTTAAAAAGCCACGTTGAAGCAAAAAGGGTAGGTAGTTCTCAAAATTGTACCTATTTTTTTGTCAGACTGGCAACAAATATATTTTTTACTGTGCCACAGAATTTCAGTAACTAGTTTATGTGCACTATGAGATGAAAAAGGTTGAAAATCACTGATCTAGAGGAAAGGGAAAAAAAGGTATGCATTATAATATTTTTTATATCTTTGGAAAGTGGATCTCAGTGAACTGCTTTTTTTCTGCTCCTCACTTGCTAAACAGCTCACTGATTAAGTAGTAAATCAAAAAGGTGAGTATGAATTTTTTTTTTTTCAAAACTTTTATATTTACTGAAGGTTGTATACAAGACAAAAACTTTAGGCAAATGAATATTTTTTTAAAATTACTTAGAACCTGCGTATAGGTTGGTTGTATTGTTATGTATTTTCTTCGCTTTTTATTTTTTTGGTACATATCTGAAAAAATACTTACAGAAATACAACATGAACTCTCTTAATTGTTTGACCATTATAAAGTCAGCATTGTAATATATGAGGTGAAAATGTACAATTATTACCTTGGCATATTTTCCATTTCTCTGATGTTACTTTACTCTGAAACTGAGTGGTCATGTTTAGGAATGGGATGCTAAGATTTGATCGTTTTATAAAGAATTGCTTTGCAAAGTGATGGGCTTTAAATGTTAGGCTCTTTGAAGTAGTTCACATGCAAGTTTAAAATTAGAGGTTTTTTTTTTTGCTTTATAAAATGTAATACATTTATGTGTGCCCTAGTTCAGTATTTTGAAAACAGCAGGCTGAAATCATGTAATCATGTAGTGGATTCATCTGCAGTGAGAACCTAAGGTGCATAAAATAAACTTGCAGCATTTTGGGAGTAGAATATTTACTCATTTATGATGTAATAAAATAATATATATGACAAAAATTTACAAGATAAATAAAGCTTCACACATTTGCAGTTTTCTTACATTTTTTCCTTGATCTTGCACATTTTTTTCTTTCATTTTAAAAGATTGATTGTGAAGCCATAAGTATCTTGAACCTTGTAAGGATTATGCATACAGTCTAAGCAGCTTATTATTAATTTATCTTGAAATAGTCTTCTGTAAATAGAAGTATAACATTATAGTTGTGAATTTGTAGTTGACAGTATGTTAATTCGGGTGCAATACATCACCTGTCTAGTGTTTACTTGTATTTTCATTTGATTAATTAAATGTATGATAGCAAATTAAATCATATGCATTTTTGATGTATATTGCTCAAAAAAAAGGGAATACTTAAACCACACATTGGATCTTAGTGAATGAAATATTCAGTTGAAAAAGCTTTTCTGAGTAACATCTGTCAATGGAAACCAAATTCACCAACCCATTGAGGGTAATTTTCAACATCACACCGAAAATCAAAGTCAAAAATTGAAATGAAATCACAGGCTGGTTTAACTTGCAAACGTTTCATCACGGCAGCTCATAATGTGACTCAGTAGTGTGTACAAACCCCCACGTGCCTGTATGCACTCCCGACAACATCTGGGCATACTCCTGATGACTTGGAGGATGGTGTCTTGGGGGATCTCTTGCCAGACCTGGATCAGGTCTTCAGTGAGCTCATGGACAGTCTGTCACACTAGGCAGTGTCGAATTCACTGATCCATAATGTGTCCCACAGGCTCTAAGTTGGTTTCAGGTCTAGGAAACATGTGAGCCAGGACTGACAGTTGCTCCGAGGATTTTATCTCGGTGACTAACAGGAGTCAGGGTACTGTTTCCTAGCACAATACTGAGTTGCATTATGAGTTACCATGATGAAATTCGTGCAAGTTAGACCAGCCTGTGATTTTAGTTTTTGACTTTGATTTTCAGTGTAATTTAATCAAGCCCTCAATGGGTTCATGATTTTGGTTTCCATTGACAGTTGTTACTAGCACACTGCGGTGTGTCCAACTCTCCAAGGCATGCCTCCCCAGACCAACACTGGCAAACTGGTCGTGCCGGATGATGTTGCAGGCTACATAACTTTCACCACGGTTTCTCCAGACTTCATTGTGAATGTGCTCTTATGTGTGAAAAGAACAGGGTGGCAATGGTGGACCTGCCAATTATAGTGTTCTCTGGCAAATGTCAATCGAACTGCGCAGGTCCCTGTAGAGGAGGTTGGGCCCTCAAGGAGTCTGTTTTTGACATTTTGGTCAGAAACATGCACACCAGTAGCTAGCTGGAGGTCATTTTGTAGGGCTCTGGCAATGCTCCTCCTGTTCCTCCACACACAAAGGAGCAGATACAGATCCTGCCACTGGGTTGATGCCCTTCTATAGCCCTGTCCAGCTCTCCTCATGTTAATAGCCTGTCTCCTGCCATCTCCATGCTCTTGACACTGTGCTGGAAGACACAGCAAACCTTCCTGCAGTGGCTCATATGGATTTGCCATCCTGGAGAAGTTGGACTGACCTGTGCAACTTGAATTGGCTTCAGGTACCACCTCATGCTACCAGTAGTAACAAGGACAGTAGCAAAATGCAAAACTAGAGAAGAATCAGTCAGGAATGATAAGGAGAGAGCAATTGTTTGTGTCCACTACCTACAAAACCATTCCTTTTTAAAGGATTGTCTTGATTTTGGAATCCAGAGAATCTGTTACCTCTTTCATTTGCACCAAAGCAGGCAAGTTTGATTCAGAATTGCTTATGCTTCCTAACAGGACAGATTGATATTCCTAAAGTTTAATTGACTTGGAGTTAGACTGTGATTATTAAGTGTTCCCTTCATTTTTTTAGCAGTACATTTCAGTATGAAAAATATAAATAAAGTTCTTAAATGTGAAATGTTAAAGCATACCACAATATTACACTGTAATTCAAATCAATCATTAATGATTATAACAAGTGGTTTTAAATTACAGAAGCTTTGAAATTTTTGTATGCTTGAAGATGGGAGTAAACCCTCAAGCAGATATACTGGGGGTCTAAGTGCTAGCCTATCAGTGAGCAGCATTTTCCCACCTTTTTGCAGACGATGAGTGAAGTATTATGCTAACGGAAAATATGTAGTTATGGATATATTTTGTACTTTTACTAAGGAAAATAATGTTTGAGATCAATGTTGAGTGCTTCTTGGGGATTTTAAAGTATGCATGTAGGTGAAGCTAGAATCATTTGGTCAGAGATCGCTTTTGGATGTGACTACAGCTGATTATGAGCGAGAGAAAGCTTTTTAGTAGTGTCAACAAGTATATATTCTTTTTGAAAGAAAAATTACAATGATGATTATTTTACAGGATACAGCAGATTTGATACATAGTAGGTAAAGATGTCTGGTTAATGAAAGAAACCAAAGATCAAATACATTTTTATTCCTGTTGTGACTGTTGATTGCATACATTGATTATTGTAATAATCTATTATACTTTGGCCAAAAACGTGATGCACCTCAGGAGATGGGGTTTAAGTTCTAATGGCATCCATGTCCTTTTATAGACTTGCTTGGAAAGCTCTGCCTGATGACTTGATTTTATTCAAATTAATTTCTTAAAAACTCATTTATTCAACACAAATTACGACTCATCATGCTTCGGCACTTGGCTGTAATTTGGTTGATCCATCACCTAATAGCTGTTGTTTTATCTGCTTGATTAACAGTAAATGACTGAACAACAGCCATACATACCAACAGGTGCGTCTTATTCTTAAATATTCTATATACAGTATTTACTAAACCTGTTTCATTTTTTTATTCATAGAAGTATGCTATTTGATTAAAAAGTGTATCGGTAACATTCAAGGAAATTTTATCAGGGTATAAGACTTATTTTACTGAATGAAACAAAATTTATTAAGCAAATCAATATCCTAATAAAAAGAAAAAAAAAATCTTCTTCTTAACCATGGTATAAGGTAATTAGATTATAAGGTTTCCAGATGAACAAAGCATCGAGGCAATATGGCTTAAAATGTCCATTTTAAAATAAATTGAATCCTTTTAAATCCTCTTTCATGCCATGATGGTCTTTAATTAGACTGTAGCAAATGTGGTGTATCACATTAGTATTCTAAGATTATAGATCATCTAAAAAAATTAATTACATTAATCATTTCTGCTTGCCACATTCTTGTTCATACCATATTGATGTTACAGGATGCAGTTGATTAATCAACACAGAATTGATTCATATATGTTTAACTTTTGTTCTACTGGAAAATAATAGGGGAAATATAATTACATTTTGAAAATAAATGCATTTTATTTTTCAAAACTTTAAAAATGTTTGTGTGAGTGTGATTTATGTAAGGATCATTATTCATTTCTTATCAAACCTAGTCCTAGAGGGCTACTGTGACTTTTGTTTTTTTTTTTAATTTTAATATGTTTTGGGTTCCTTAAATCAAGCTTAGACTTTAGGAAATAATTCCCTTTGTTGACAGTGAGTGTTATTCATGCAAAGAACCCCAAAGTATGATTTTTTTAAAAGTGCATGTAACTTTGATATACCAATGAAATTAACATGTACATTGAAAAGATAATCATAGGAGTTCTGATTAGACTTGGCCCAAACACCTCTTACAATGATGGACAGATTCTGTACAGTTTTATACTTAAATACTTTCTGCTTGCTTGCTTTGGTTTTCAATTTTAACCATCAAGTAAGAAATATACTGTATATACTTGGACATCAACTCTTTCTTTTACAGACATTTAAACCACCATCTCTTTTTCATAATATGGGATGATTGAATTTAAAATTTATTTTAAGATATTTTAATTTAGAGTCAAAGTTAATGATTAGAAATTCAGGTGTAAAACATAATAGTCATCTGCTACAATAAGAAATTAAAATGATTACCATATTTCATTTATGCAACTAAAATATGTTAGGTGGTTCGTCATGGGTTGGGTTCAGCAATGCATGCTCAGCGCATGCTCCCTCAACTGCCTAAAAGAGCACCCTTAGCTTCCAATCTTCAACGCCTGTTTAATGTAATACAGTGGTGTGAAAAACTATTTGCCCCCTTCCTGATTTCTTATTCTTTTGCATGCTTGTCACACAAAATGTTTCTGATCATCAAACACATTTAACCATTAGTCAAATATAACACAAGTAAACACAAAATGCAGTTTTTAAATGATGGTTTTTATTATTTAGATAGAAAAAAAATCCAAACCTACGTGGCCCTGTGTGAAAAGTAATTGCCCCCTTGTTAAAAATAACCTAACTGTGGTGTATCACACGAGTTCAATTTCTGTAGCCACCCCCAGGCCTGATTACTGCCACACCTGTTTCAATCAAGAAATCACTTAAATAGGAGCTGCCTGACACAGAGAAGTAGACCAAAAGCACCTCAAAAGCTAGACATCATGCCAAGATCCAAAGAAATTCAGAAACAAATGAGAACAAAAGTAATTGAGATCTGTCTGGTAAAGGTTATAAAGCCATTTCTAAAGCTTTGGGACTCCAGCGAACCACAGTGAGAGCCATTATCCACAAATGGCAAAAACATGGAACAGCGGTGAACCTTCCCAGGAGTGGCCGGCCGACCAAAATTACCCCAGAGCGAGAGACGACTCATCCGAGACGTCACAAAAAACCCCAGGACAACGTCTAAAGAACTGCAGACCTCACTTGCCTCAATTAAGGTCAGTGTTCACGACTCCACCATAAGAAAGAGACTGGGCAAAAACGGCCTGCATGGCAGATTTCCAAGACGCAAACCACTGTTAAGCAAAAAGAACATTAGGGCTTGTCTCAATTTTGCTAAGAAACATCTCATTGATTGCCAAGACTTTTGGGAAAATACCTTGTGGACTGATGAGACAAAAGTTGAACTTTTTGGAAGGCAAATGTCCCGTTACATCTGGCGTAAAAGGAACACAGTATTTCAGAAAAAAACATCATACCAACAGTAAAATATGGTGGTGGTAGTGTGATGGTCTGGGGTTGTTTTGCTGCTTCAGGACCTGGAAGGCTTGCTGTGATAGATGGAACCATGAATTCTACTGTCTACCAAAAATCCTGAAGGAGAATGTCCGGCCATCTGTTCGTCAAGTCAAGCTGAAGCGATCTTGGGTGCTGCAACAGGACAATGACCCAAAACACACCAGCCAATCCACATCTGAATGGCTGAAGAAAAACAAAATGAAGACTTTGGAGTGGCCTAGTCAAAGTCCTGACCTGAATCCAATTGAGATGCTATGGCATGACCTTCAAAAGGCGATTCATGCTAGAAAACCCTCAAATAAAGCTGAATTACAACAATTCTGCAAAGATGAGTGGGCCAATATTCCTCCAGAGCACTGTAAAAGATTCATTGCAAGTTATCGCAAACATTTGATTGCAGTTATTGCTGCTAAGGGTGGCCCAACCAGTTATTAGGTTCAGGGGGCAATTACTTTTTCACACAGGGCCATGTAGGTTTGGATTTTTTCTCCCTAAATAATAAAAACCATCATTTAAAAACTGCATTTTGTGTTTACTTGTGTTATATTTGACTAATGGTTAAATCATTTCACACCACTGTATATTTACCCACAAAGTCAAACACCCCAGAGATAATATTATTGTTGGATGCAGAAAAAGCATTCAATATGATTGAATGGAACTACCTTTTCAATACATTGGAGAAATTTGGGTTTGGACCGAGCTTCAGTTTATATTAACAACATTAATTCAGACTACTTTAAACTAGAACATGGCACCAGACAAGGATGCCTCTTGTCACCACTGCTTTTCGCAGTCGCCATTGACCCACTGGCAGTTCACTGTCGAAATGCTTATGCGATGAAGGGGATTATCAGAGAAGGACTTGAACAGAAAATTTCTCTATTTGCAAATGATATGGTACTGTATATACCAGATCCACAAAATACTGTGCCTGCAGTCTTAACAGCACTAACAGAATTTCAAAAGATTTCTGGTCTCGGAATTAATTTCAGTAAAAGTGTGCTCTTTCTAGTGAATTCTCAAGATTACAATATCAGATTGGACACCTTCCCTTTTATCATCTCAGATCAGTTTAAATATCTAGGGGTAAATATCACAAGTAAACATAAAGCTCTTTATCAACAAAATTTCATCATCTGTATGGAAACAATTAAGCAAGACTTACATAGATGGTCAACCCTTCATCTCACTTTAGCTGGAAGAATTAACATTGTTAAGATGAATATCCTTCCTAAGTTTCTCTTGTTATTTCAATACATTCCAATATACATCAATAAATCATTTTTTAAGAAATTAGATTCAACCATAACCTAATTTATTTGTAATTCAAAACATCCACGTATCCAAAGGGCAACCGTAAAACCTAAGGCAGAAGGTGGCACGGCTCTAGCTAACTTTCAATTGTATTACTGGGCAGCAAACATACAAACTATAAAAATCTGGACATGGACACAAATAGATGAATATACACAGGCTTGGTCAGCAATAGAAATAAGATCCTGCAGTACTTCGTTATATTCCTTGCTTTGTGCCCCAATAAATGCAAGTTATCGCCAATATACTAAAAACCCAATTGTGCTTCACTCAATCAGAATATGGAATCAATATTGGAAGTATTTTAATGAAAAGATAGTGAAGCTTTTATATATGGCACCTCTCCATGAGAACCACCTTTTTCCACCCTTGCAAACATTATGCAGTTTTTAATATCTGGAAAACATTTGGGATTAAATCACTTAGAGATCTGTACACAGACAATGTCTTTGCATCCTTTGAACAATTACACTCCAAATTTATCTTTCCAGCAACACATTTCTTTCACTACTTTCAAATTAGAAACTTTATTAAACAGAACCTGCCCAGTTTTCCTCACCTCCCACCTTCATCTATGCTGGAAAAAATATTGCTCAGTCTCGAGGACTCAGACAGCATTTCTGCAATATATAAAACCATTTTACAGTCCCTGCCTTTCAAAGATCTAAGTGGACAGTGAGAAAAGGGTATCTCACTCAGTATCTCAGAAAAGGAGTGGAAGGTAGCAATGCAGAGAATTCATTTGAGTTCCATATGTGCACAGCATACAATTATTCAACTCAAAATTATATATCGAGCACATCTGTCTCATTTAAAATTATCCAAAATGTTTCCAGGGTAAGTTTCAACCTGTGAATACTGCAATCAAGTTCCAGCCACACTGAGTAACATGTTTTGGGCCTACACCAAATTAATATCATTCTGGACCAAAATTTTTAAATGCCTTTCAAACAGCCTTGGTGTCACAATCCCTCCTAACCCATTAACAGTTGTGTTTGGTGTACTCCCAGATGGACTTAAAGTGGAGGAGGACAAACTAACTGTAAATGCCTTTACTACACTATTGCCTTATCATGCTCAATGGGACTTATCTTGCTCAACTGGAAGAATACTAACTCTCGTCATTTAAGTCAGTGGATATTTGATGTTATATAAGAGAGTCCACTTCGTTAATAATATGGAGTATACAGTATGTGTTTATCAACCAATATATAATTAAGTAGATAGTAGTGTACTGAGTAGTTCATACTTTAAAGACATTGAAGTGATCAGTAAAGGCGGTCTTAAACTTTTAAAAACAAATATTCTTATTTATTGGGTTTTTGCTGTTTTCTTTTTTTAATTCCAACTATGGCAATGCAGGTATATATACAGTACAAGACAGACCTTTAATTTTTTTCATATTAACCCATATTATGTGTTTAAAATCATATTCAAAGATTTACTTTATATGAATAAATTAATTTAATAATCTGTCTAGATTATTTTTCTTCAATAATTTTTCATAATGTACAGTTTTAACATTTAAAGAACCAGTGTACCTGTTTGATTCTTTGTAAGAGAAATTATCGGAAGATTTATTGTTTTTGCTTTTATTTTTTTTTTGACATCCAATTTCCCCATTTATCCCACTTTCCCCCAGGATTTTTATGTGACTTTGAAACATAGCTTAGATTGTAGTTGTTACTAATTAAAAAAAAAATTTATTGAAAATACAAATGAAACTATTGTCATTGTAATTGCAATTACCAAAGTGAATTTGAAAGAGGCACTTTTTTTACATCTGAACACAGCCACCATTATTATTATTAATAATCATATAAGTCTTCTTATTTGGTTGATCCTATACAAGAAAAATGAATGGGGCCATTCCGATTTAAGAAAATGTTAAAAACATATCTGTCCATCTTCCCTTTCCTAATGTTAATCCTAATGTTTAGCTGGTCAGTTAAAAGCATTATGGAGTTCAAATGGCATGGATTCTAAAGAACTCCATGGAAGTTCACCATTGCAGTCCTACTTACACTATGATCAAAATTGGACAGATACTTATTTAGATGTTTGTAGTGTAGTGATGGGCAGTAAAGGGCAGTTGGCCAGTTCCATCACTTTGCCATTCCTAAAATTTGCAAAGAGAATCTGGTTCCTCTAACCAGACCACTGAATGTAAAAGGCAGTGTGCTTAGGACATAGATTATTGAGACAACTGGTAAAGATTATGTGGCTTTGGCAAAATGTACTCTTCTTTACTCAACACTGCACATCCATTTAGGCAAAGGTTTGGATATTTGTGTGTCTTACCACAAGATACTGAACATAGTATGGTGTGAATGGATTTCCTTTTTATTATGGTTTTAAGATATATGGATTCTAAAAACATTTTTGTAATCATATACTTCAGTTGCTCAAATCTGCAGTTTCACTTTTCAGAAGCTCTGCGTGAAGCACTAGTCAGAATATTAACATGGTAGTCAATTTGATAACCACATCAGGATGCAACATTTTACTTTAAATTTGGTATGTAAAAATCATAAACAGAGTAGTGTACAAAAATAATACACAAAGTCTTTGAATACTATCATTTATGTTATAAACTGTTATGAATTAGTTTATTTTATACATATATATCTCACACATAAACCTCTGTACCTGTATATATCAAAAATGCACAGTCCTGATATTTTTATAATTTCAACCTTGCAATATTATTCATATAGCCATATATACTAAAAATGTATTGCAAGATTGATGACCTATGAGGTCCCCTCCGAAATGATTATTCAATTACAGGCATCCCCTGAATTACAAAAAAACACTTTTTGAAAATTTGAGTACATGAAGAAAGTGTTTTAATATTCATTTTTTGTTTTGCAAGCTACAGTGAAGCTGATTTTTTGCATTTGTGAATATAGAGTCTGGGATGATTTTCATATGTGCCCCTGTAGTGCTAACATCTGATCATCTTTACAGTTATTCCAAGTTCTCCTTTCTGCAGTCTGCAGTACTGGAAAGAGATGGATGTTAGAGAAACACAATCCTATCTGACAGCTAATGCTGTGTTCACGTTCTTTAAATCAGTTAGTTTCCGACTTAATGTTGCTGATATAATAATTCTTTGCATTTATTTTGCACTTTTCTCACTACTCAAAGCACTCAGCAATTGCAGGTTAAGGGCTTTACTCAAGGACCCAACAGTGCAGGGTCCCTTTTGGCATTTGTCTTCCTGAATTATCTTGAGCTTTGTGGCTCCAAGAAGGTTGTGAAATAGTTGTTAAAGCTAGAGAAACATTAAAATGTCATTCTTTTAAATGTTTTTATTGAAGTGATAAAACTTACGTAAACAGTCTTATTAAATAGTATACAGTAAGCTGTTTTTATGAATAATGCTATTATTAAACTAATCTGAATTCATGTTATTTATTTGGTGTTATTTGAACAAAAATGGGTGACATTTTTTTGTGGGCAGGGAATGTTTAAAATTGTATTTCTATTTAAATTAATGGTAAATTATGTATGTGTGAAAATTAACCTGACAAAAAAGTTTTAAGAAATAGAGTTCAATTTTCAAAGCAGGGAGGAGCCTATAATTGTCATGATGCTAAAATTATAACTTTAGTGTGAGGTTGTAGGCTTGGAACATAACATGCTTTATTCAATAGACTAATGTGTTTAATTGTGTTGCTTGTAGTGGAAAGATTGTGCCAGTTTTCTTTTTCAAATATTTTATTATAGATTATTATTTTATGACATCTTGTAACATTATCCTGCTTGCCAATAATATGAATCACAAAATCCCCTTGATATTTAATTTTTCTGACAGTTCATATGTAGTTAAAATCAGTGCTCATATAACCTTGTTTCCTTTTGATGTCCATGTTGATTGCTTTAAATTGAGTTGTGAAACTGAATGATTTTAAGATGGGCTGGTGACTTTTTCTAGATATTACAACCAGCTGCATGATGTTTACGTTCTGCAGTCTATAGATTGCTGAGTACTTTGAATTCATGCTTTTACTTTTTTCTCTATAATTTACCCCTCAGGAAAAGCCTGCCGCCTGGTGAGTTACTTTTATCAGTAGTTCAATTGAGAGGAGGAGAAAAAAAAGAATAATAAAGTTTCAACCAAACCTGTAAATAATGCAAGCGCTGTTTCGGCAGGTGTCACAGTTAGCTGTGTCTTGTCCAGTTCGATAGGAGAGGCTGAAAAGATAAGAGTGTGGATGAGTAATTACAGGGCTTGTTTAGTTGCTCTTTTCTTATTTGCTCCCTGTCTGATCTCGTTTGTCATTACTTATTATCTCTCAAGGTAAACATGGCCTGCATTAAGTTTGTTTTCTTATCCCTTTCCTGGAACAACAATACTGATACATTTTGGCTTTAAATGTGCTTTTTAAGTTACTGATCAATCCATGTCAAAAGAGAAAAAAATGCTATGACAGATTTTCTGGTTTCAGCTATTTATACATTTTTAACTTGTAATTGTTATCTGTGCTCCTTTACAAATTTAAAATTACAGGTGAGCTGTTAGACTGTCATCTCTATACATTTTTCAGTGCGTATTGGCATGTATTTCAAACTCATACTGACTTTGTATATGAAGTTGTTTTGATTATGTAAGAAAACTAAACTGAATATTCTGCTGAAAAAAAGTTCTTATAAATATTACAATCACATAACCATATGAAGAAGTGATCTTTAAACAAAAAGCAAATACAGATGTACATATTACAGTGTCCGTTAACCTATGATTTGTTCAATGACTATCTGATTTTTGAACCCACTTAATCTAGTTCCTTTATAATGCATATAAAGTACATACAGTCATATGACAAAGTTTGGGAACCCCTTCTTAATTTGGATTTTTGTTTATTATTGGCTGAGCTTTGAAAGAAGCAACTTCCTTTTAATATATGACATGCCTTATGGAAACAGTAGTATTTCAGCAGTGACATTAAGTTTATTGGATTAACAGAAAATATGCAATATACATCATAACAAATTTAGATAGGTGCACCCCAACAGAGATATTACATTAATACTTAGTTGAGCCTCCTTTTGCAAATATAACAGCCTCTAGATGTCTCCTATAGCCTTTGATGAGTGTGTGGAATCTGGAAAGAGGTATTTTTGACCATTATTCCATACAAAATATCTCCAATTCAGTTAAATTTAATGGCTGCCGAACATGTACAGCCTGCTTCAAATCATCCCATAGATTTTCGATGATATTCAAATCAGGGGACTGTGACAGCCATTCCAGAACATTGTACTTCTCCCTCTGCATGAATACCATTGTAGATTTCGAACTGTGTTTTGGCTCATTGTCTTGTTGGAATATCCAACCCCTGTGTAACTTCAACTTTGTGACTGATGCTTGAACATTATCCTAAAGAATTTGTTGATATTGGATTGAATTCATCCGACCCTCGACTTTAACAATGGCCCCAGTCCCTCAACTAGCCACACAGCCCCACAGCATGATAGAACCTCCACCAAATTTGACAGTAGGTAGCAGGTGTTTTTCTTGGAATGCTGTGTTCTTCTTCTGCCATGCAAAGTGCTTTTTGTTATGACCAAATAACTCAATTTTTGTCTCATCAGTACAAAGCACTTTGTTCCAAAATGAATCTGGCTTGTCTAAATGAGCATTTGCATACAACAAGCAACTCTGTTTGTGGCGTGAGTACAGAAAGGGTTCTTTCTCATCACCCTGCCATACAGATGTTCTTTGTGCAAATTGCGCTGAATTGTAGAACGATATACAGATACACCATCTGCAGATGTTTTTGCAGGTCTTTGGAGGTGATCTGTGGGTTGTCTGTAACCATTCTCACAATCCTGCGCATATGCCGCTCCTGTATTTTTCGTGGCCTGCCAGACCTGGGTTTAACAGCAACTGTGGCTTTTCATTTCCTGATTACATTCCTTACAGTTGAAACTGACAGTTTAAACCTCTGAGATAGCTTTTTGTTTCCTTCCCCTAAACCATGATACTGAACAATCTTTGTTTTCAGATCTTTTGAGAGTTGCTTTGAGGATCCCATGCTGTCACTCTTCAGAGGAGAGTCAAAGGGAGGCACAACTTGCAATTGACCACCTTAAATATATTTTCTCTTGATTGGACACACCTGTCTATGAAGTTCAAGGCTTAACGAGCTAATCCAACCAATGTGTTGTTGCAAGTAATCTGCATTGAGTAGTTACATGCATTCAAGTCCGCAAAATTACAAGGGTACCTAAATTTTTGCACAGCCAGTTTTTCACATTTGATTTAATTTCATACAACTAAATACTGCATCACTAAAAATCTTTCTTCGGAAAACACCCCAGTACTCAGATGTTCCTAGGAAATGAAAGACATACCACTGTTATCTTTTTTGTTGAAAGTACAGTAAATTATTATGCAGGCTGAGAGGGGTTCCCATACTTTTTCATATGACTGTATATGCCTTTTGTAAGTGTTTAAATGTTAATATCAAAAGTAATTTTTAAAGGTGAATAAGAAGCAAAAGTCTTTGAGATGCATTCCCAAACCTTTTTTAGTTTTACAGTATATGTGCTGCAAGCAAGTCTTTCATTTATGTCATTACATAGGCACATACTCTAAATTTGGCTAATGAGGCCCAAAACCTATTCCCACAGCATCAGGCACATGGCCGATACAAACTAGTCAATATCAGGCTTATGTGGAACTTTATAATTAATTGATTTGCAAATGTTCTATGCTCTAGGATTAAACTGGTGTTTTACTATGCATCAAAAATGAATATTACACAAATTCCATTTAAAATTTTATGTGTATATATTTTTATGTTTTGTGTAATATTTCCAAACATTTACTAATATTTAGTCTTTGGCTTTGTTTTGACTCGGCAGCTGTTAACACCCAAAGGGTTTTCCCATCTCTTTTTGCTCTCTTCTACATCATGACATCTCCAGATATGAAATCTGGGAAATCTCACATTTAGTGTTTTTTGTGGAAAGCAGCTTTTGTTTTCCTTGAACTGTATCTTTCAAAGTGATCCACCAAGTCTACAAAGATATTACTTTAAATATAACTGTTTTTATGATTTTTCCCCTACTGTTTTAGTGAGTTATTAGAAACATGTAAAATTATAATTGAATGCTTGTATACATCAATGGTGTGGAACTACGTTTTAATATTTAGCCAGAAAAATAACGTATCAATCTGTAATGAATGCTTTGTTTAAATTCAACTCATTTTATAATTTATATTTGAAAATATTTAATGCAATGAGATATTAGTCTTCAGTAAAGTCGAAGGTCGTAATTTTTTTTAATTAAATTAATTCAGTTTTATATTATGGTTTAGAATCAAAAAAGTGATGAGGCAACTAGCTGCAATTTAAACAGCAATAGCTGTGATGTCACAAAATAGCAATAGTTATATGTTTCTGCTTCTGACCCAAGCAAGTCTTTATTACTTTTCTCAAGGATTATTGGTACATCAAGGAATATTTTCCAATGTTATGATGACAACAGTGAATGAATTTTATGAATCCTTTAAACTTGTATATAATGTATTACATGACCTAGGCAATGACAGGGGGCATGCTGAAATCTTTCCTTGGATCTTTGGGAGCCTAGGCTCACCAAAAATAGCTTACACATTTGCAAAAAGATATACAGGTGCCGGTCATAAAATTTGAATATCACGACAAAGTTGATTTATTTCAGTAATTCCATTCAAAAAGTGAAACTTGTATATTAGATTCATTCATTACACACAGACTGATGTATTTCAAATGTTTATTTCTTTTAATTTTGATGATTATAACTGACAACTAATGAAAGTCCCAAATTCAGTATCTCGGAAAATTAGAATATTGTGAAAAGGTTCAATATTGAAGACACCTGGTGCCACACTCTAATCAGCTAATTAACTCAAAACACCTGCAAAAGCCTTTAAATGGTCTCTCAGTCTAGTTCTGTAGGCTACACAATCATGGGGAAGACTGCTGACTTGACAGTTGTCTAAAAGACGGCCATTGACACCTTGCACACAAAAGGTCATTGCTAAAGAGACTGGCTGTTCACAGAGCTCTGTGTCCAATCGCATTAATAGAGAGGAGAAGGAAGGACAAGATGTGGTAGAAAAAAGAGTACAAGCAATAGGGATAACTGCACCCTGGAGAGGATTGTGAAACAAAACCCATTCAAAACTGTGGGGGAGATTCACAAAGAGTGGACTGCAGCTGGAGTCAGTGCTTCAAGAACCACCACGCACAGACGTTTGCAAGACATGGGTTTCAGCTGTTGTATTCCTTGTGTCAAGCCACTCTTGAACAAGAGACAGCGTCAGAAGCGTCTCGCCTGGGCTAAAGACAAAACTGCTGCTGAGTGGTCCAAAGTTATGTTCTCTGATGAAAGTAAATTTTGCATTTCCTTTGGAAATCAAGGTCCCAGAGTCTGGAGGAAGAGAGGAGAGGCACAGAATCCACGTTGCTTGAGGTCCAGTGTAAAGTTTCCACAGTCAGTGATGGTTTGGGGTGCCATGTCATCTGCTGGTGTTGGTCCATTGTGTTTTCTGAGGTCCAAGGTCAATGCAGCCATCTACCAGGAAGTTTTAGAGCACTTCATGCTTCCTGCTGCTGACGAACTTTATGGAGATGCAGATTTCATTTTCCAACAGGACCTGGCACCTGCACAAAGTGCCAAAACTACCAGTACCTGGTTTAAGGACCATGGTATCCCTGTTCTTGATTGGCCAGCAAACTCGCCTGACCTTAACCCCATAGAAAATCTATGGGTATTGTGAAGAGGAAGATGCAATACGCCAGACCCAACAATTCAGAAGAGCTGAAGGCCACTATCAGTGCAACATGGGCTCTCATAACACCTGAGCAGTGCCACAGACTGATCGACTCCATGCCACGCCACATTGCTGCAGTAATCCAGGCCAAAGGAGCCCCAACTAAATATTGAGTGCTGTACATGCTCATACTTTTCATGTTCATACCTTTCAGTTGGCCAACATTTCTAAAAATCCTTTTTGCATTGGTCTTAATTGATATTCTAATTTTCTAAAATACTGAATTTGGGACTTTCATTAGTTGTCAGTTATAATCATCAAAATTAAAAGAAATAAACATTTGAAATACATCAGTCTGTGTGTTATAAATAAATCTAATATACAAGTTTCACTTTTTGAATGGAATTACTAAAATAAATCAACTTTGTCATGATATTCTAATTTTATGACCGGCACCTGTAATTGTCCTCTAAAATTTTTCACTCCTGTATTTAATAAAATGTCTGGCTTTAGTTACCCTGTAGAGGTGAATGAATTACTAGCATATCATTAAATGTGTAAAAATTTGTCTTATATCTCTTTTTTCAGGTATGATATGTGAAACAGGAAATCTAAATTTAAGTTGTATTTTTGTGAAAACCTTTAACAGTGCCCAGTAAATGATTGTTGTAAGCTGGTCTGTTGGTCCAAAATTAATAAAAAGTAATGCTTTGACATGCAGACTTTGCTTTATCCTTTCCTTAAAAGAATAACATTTTAATTTGCATCAGAGTTAACTATCTTATGTCCAGTAACTTGTATGCAGCAGCGGCATGTATAAAAAATTATGATATTCATTGCATGCTGATTTTGCATTCACCAGCATAGATAACTTTGAGGAAAACTCAAATAATTTAAGTCCTGTCTGAAAAGACAAACTAAATGGATGTCACAGAGTAAATAGAGAAGAAACAAACTATGCAATAGCAGGTAAGCAAAATTTCAACCTTTCCCAAAAGAATCTGTAAAAACAGGTATTAATCTTTGCTGAACCCTACATGCATTTAATCAGATGCTAAGACATGTAATGGTTCATGCAACTGTAACATATTCTAAAATATGTAAGTACCTCTTGCTAGAAAAAATACATAGAGTCTGTACAACACAAAAAAAAAATGTAGCGACTGTAAAACCTGAGCAAATGTTCACCAGGTCATTGGCCAGTAGTCCTGATTATATGAAATGGCAGCCGTTTGACAATGACTATGGTCAACTATAGTGGCAAGATGATCCCAGGAATGGCGTCTTTTCAGTAGAATACTCAAAGGTCAGTCGATGAAGTGTCAAGGCATTTCAAAGGAGATTTCCCTCTTCATCAGGGTAATAAAACACTATAACACAAACCAATATATAAGCATAATAATGAAACATAAAATATTTTAAAGACAACTACAGTATTTGTGTTTCTCTCATGATCCTGGGATCTTCCTCATATGACTGAGCCTTTGCCTCAGACTCTCCTCCCAGCCGCTTTAGGCTGCTTTGAAGCCCCTTTCAGATTAACATCTGCTGTTAGGGACAACCCAGGTTGTGCTACATGGATATCAATTGAGAACTCCCTCCAGCAGGTCCTGGTGTTGCTGTATCCCTTAGCCTTCAGTAAATATATACGTTTTTGTCTCCAAGGCAACCTTTGTGCCCTTTGTCTTGAAGGAATGGTCCAATACAATTCCTATCGATACTGTATACTCCCTATCAAACAAGAGATTTTGTGATATCAGTGTCATCTGTGTCTCTTCCAAGGAAACAACTTGTGTTGCTTGCCGACATTTGTTAGCCAGGAAGTCTTTTAACTTTGTGCTAGCCTTCCTGGCTTTATTTCTGGCTAGGTAATTGGACATAATTGGCACCAACTGGGTCATCAGCCTTCTGTCACCCTCAACAAATATTATCTATTTTTGCTCTAGACACACCAAACACTCTTGTAGCTCTAAAACTGTCTGTTTCAGTGCTACAGTATTCTGCATTCTAGTGCCATCTGATGTCCTCTAATATCATGTGGAGCTGTTCTGTTTTTCCCAGTGTAGGTCTCTCTTTCTGCCTTTTCTAGAATTCTTTTGGTGGTCTTACTACGCTCCATGCCACCTTAGTAATGTCCATTGCTGTATTATTTTCCTAGTAGTCTCTGGTTAATCAATTTTCCCTTTCAAAATAAATTACTTTTCTAGTTGTAGAAAGACTCATCAAATAGTGTAATAGTTGTACTGTTTTTTGGACTATTGGCCAAAAATTTACACCACAGGGACAAATAATCAGTTCTTGTCCTGGTCACATTTATTGTGTCATACACACAAATTTATTTTATGGAAAGGGGCAGTTATGCTTATAATATATTATGGTTACATAAACTATTGGATTACTTTGACGTTTGAGTCAATATATATTGATTTCTAATGTAATCTTTGTCTTTTTTCCTGGCAGTTTATTTTTGTGTTTGTATTTCAGATATATTGTTTGTATATATGTTATAGTATTTATTTATTTATTTATTTTTTTTAACTTTTTATTAAAACTTTCTTTCATCATTAATGGTAATTTGCTTTATGCTCATAAAATTCAAAAACATAGTCTAATTTTGTCTTTAATGAAAACATCAACTATATTACTATCTTTTGCTAAAAATAAATGCAAGCATGTTCAGATTCTTCACCTTGTGATGAACGAGATTCACCTTTGACCCTAGGAACTGATTTCATGACTTAGCATGAACCCACAGAAGGTTTTCAAGGTACTTCACAAAGAAAATATGAATTTGCAATGGAATTAGAATAACTACGTATTGTTGGGAAGAAAAGAGACTACGGCTAAAAGAGAGAGAGAAGGAATATGCCATACTATTTTTTAAAGGAGTAGGTGATGCCCACCACAGCTGATAAATAGGTACAAAAAACTGAAATGGCTAGGCATAAATAATTGTTAGGGTTTCATTTTTGTCACCTTTTTCTATTGGTTACAGCTGTGTTGATCACACATTTTTGGACCTTCCTTTAAACTAAATGCACCATTTTAATATGCATCTCTTTGGCATATTTCCAGGTCTGATGTCACTTCAAAGTGAAACTCTCCTCATATGTTTTATACCTTCTCTGCAATAGCTGGGTTCTGAATATGAAATTTTAAATAACTAATATTTATTAGTATTATTTGTAAAAGAATCTATTTTTTATCCAACAGTCTTTGAAGGGATTTTTATAAATATGGTAACTTTGCACTTTTCAAGATTGTATTTTGTGAAACGTATACAAAGTAATTTGGAATGTACTCATGTTTTCCATATTTATTAAAGTACAATCCCTCTTAAGACCAGTTTCAGTAGAATTTATATGTACGTGGTTTAATAGAATTTTAAAATAATTTGCCTAATAATATTTACGTTACCTTTTCCTGATAATGTCTGCTAGATTCCTCTATGATTAAACAAATTTAAAAAAGAGGACGGACAGTAATGTTAAATAAGTCATCATTTTAATATTTTTATGGCACTTGATTTTCAGCTTTCAAAACTTTACCTGATTAGAAATGCTGCACCGTGTTGTTTACAGATCAAAAGAAAGCATTTTCCCCAACATAATTTATTAGTTCTAGAAATTTCATTGCAGTAAATGAATTAAAGATCTGACAAACATACGGTGGTTTAGAAAATGTCAGAACTATTACCCAAAGAGCTTGGTGATAATTCAGGTCCTCCCTAATAAATGAGAGACAAACATTTATGTGCTTCTTGGTTAACCACTTCTATTCTCCAATCCAAGCTCCTTTTCTAGTAATTGAGTCTTTAAAACTGACCTTTGTTAAGACAAGTGAAGGCTCCAAGTTCTTAAATGTTTCAGAATCCTTAGTAATTTCCTGCATGTTTTTACACTATACCCTTTTGATTAATTTTGATAGGCTGGTTGTTCCTTGAAATATTCACCACTGTTACAAGTAGGGATGCGCCAATCAGAATTTTTTAGGGATGATAAGAATCAACGATACCAAGTTCCTAGATCAGCCAGTTCCGATCTCTTTTTAGAAGCCTTATGTTCTATGTTAAAGTGATAATTTTTATATTTTTATAATTAAACTGTAAGGTGTTACCTGTTCATTTTTTTAAGTTCTGTAGTCATAAAATGCTAAAATAAATAAAATCACAGTGCACACATTTTAACTAATAAAATATGTAGAAAAGTATCTACCCATAATACATATGGCATTAATGGAAATTAAAAGAATCTCATAATTACAAGTTGTTTCATTTCTTCTGTAATATTCATCTCTGAAACAAAAAAACAGTTTTTACCATTTTTCCCAAAAACATGCACACACACACTGATTTAACCGATTAATATTGACACTGCTTATATGTGAATACACATGCATTTATAGATTTTAATAATATCTAATCATTAATTACACTACAACTGTTTTTGCTGTTAAGATATACATTTACAGTACTATTGTTATACATGTCCCTTAGCAACTCCATTACCTCCAGTGTATTGGCAATACATTTCTAATTCTTAAGGTGTAATTATAAATAAGAATTACCATTTTATTTATGTATTATTTCTTTCTTACCAAAATGTATAATGTATGACACAGGCAAACAGATTATAAACACAATAGAAACTTTTCAAAAGCTTTGTTAAATAGTCATAAGGTGTTTATCAGGAAGATACAAGGCTAACATGCTTACCAAATTTATAGCTAAAATAGAAAAATTGTGCTATTAAACTAACATGTTAACAACAATT
Source organism: Polypterus senegalus (assembly GCF_016835505.1). Classification (NCBI taxonomy): domain Eukaryota; kingdom Metazoa; phylum Chordata; class Cladistia; order Polypteriformes; family Polypteridae; genus Polypterus; species Polypterus senegalus. The sequence continues at coordinate 229,993,097 of NC_053154.1, forward strand.
TCAAATTATTCTTTGTCACTTTTTCTAAAAATTTAAGCCGCTGTACTTAACACAAGCTTGCTTACTGTCCAAACTCAGACAAGCAGTGTTCGTTTTAATTAAAAGACAAAATTTAAAAGGTCTAAATTAATTAAAGTAGCCTTTCTTTCCATTTTTCTAATTGTACAAGATATCTCCTTCAATTATTTTTTCTTAGTTTATTACTTCTTTAGTGTATTGCTAATATTCTGGTCTTTTCGATCTGGTAAAGTGTACTTTGCTGCTTTCTATTTACAGGAAATGCGCATTAAGAAGCACTACAACTAAATTCCTATAAACCTTAGAAAAGCAGATGCTGAAAAATTATTTTTTGTGGTTAGCCAATTTACCAATCACCAATTGAGTCTTTTGTGGTGAAAATTGTGCAATTTAGATAGGCAGCTGATAGACTAGACCATCACTAGTTACAAGTGTTCTTCATTTAGAAATTATTGGTCTAACTGTAGTTCTCTGTAGTCCAAGAACAGTAAAAGCAACTTTGTAGCCCTTTCGAGACAGATAGGTATCAACATTTTTCCTAATCTAACAAAGATTTAACTTTGATTGTAGCATTGTGTACAGTCAGCTGAATCTTTTTGCTTGCAACTTGACTCTGATAATAAATGTCAATATTAGTAACATTTATATTGACCTGGCCTGGCTCTAATCAAGAAAGGCTGTGTTCAGATGGATTATCCAGCTTATCTCTTTAATTTATATGAGACCTAAAACATCCAATGTCAAAAATTTACAATAATAGAGAAAACCAATTATACTTTTTTCAGGTCACTGTACAATTCACCATATTATTTAAATTACCAAGCAGTGGATCAGAAGGTTTTACATCAACTAAGCAGCCTAAGGCCGGGTTTATACTCCATGTAACGTGACAAGATGTGTGTGCTGGCGGACGCTGCTACTATGGAAGTAGTGTACTATTTGTACTTGGGCACATACATTATGTAAATCTGGATGATTCTACCAGGTTGCAGTGTGAGATATTATCATGGTGAGAAAATGTTCGGCTTTGCTGTATTTTGAATTGCTCAAAACATCCTTTAAATTCCCAGGACACCTTGCTACAGTATCTCTGAAAAGGATGGAAGTTTAATGATTGCATCCATCAATCCAGGGAAATGGTCATTCCAGCAAACACTGGGCGCAAGGCAGAAACATTTCCTGGACGGGCCATTAGCTCATCACAAGGTGAATACAAGCACACACGTACACTAGCGTCATTTTAGCGTCACCAAATCTCCAAACCTGAATGTCCTTGGAAGAAAACCAGAGCACACAGTGGAAATCCAGCAGGAAAATATGCAGACTTCATGAGTCACTATTGCGAGGCAGCAGCGCTAACACTCCGCCACTGTTCTGCCCCCACATGTTTAATTATTAACAGTATTAAGTATTTAAGTGAAGTTTACAATTTAGCTGTAAAATTTAACTTATGTAACACATGCTTTAACACAAATTTAATCGTGAAAGTGATATCAAGTATTAAACTAAGGATTCTAAATGTGCAGAGAGCTGGAATATCATAAATTTAATGTGTTCTGTGTGGTTCTGTGCTGAAGGATTTAGCGATTAGCAACTGGGTCTTTTTTAAACTACGAGATTAAAGTTGACATTTCCAATTTACTCATCAAAGAAACCTTTTTTTTTCTCTTCACTGTGTCCATACATTCTGATGCTGTTGCCAACTTGAACACACTACGGCCCCCAATTTTTTTTTTTTTTTTTTTTGCTGGTACTGCAATTCACATACACGTTGAGTTAATTTATGAGGACTTGCTTAAAAGATTGCGCCAACATTAAGTGTGTACCTATAGAATAACATACGCATTCAGTACGGTATTTATATACTACCTTTAAAATTTTTATGAAATAAAATTTTTATTTTACATTTTAACATTTTGTATTACACATTCACATCGATATGTCAATACATAGCACTGGTGTTCAGCTTCTTGATTTATATATACTGACATCGGTGCAGTTAAGTGTGAGAAAAGTTGGGAATTATGGCAGTCCTGGTGCAATGCTACAGAAAAGTTGCAAAGGTAAAAATTACTGTTTTTTTTTCCCCATTTCATGTTTCTGTAATAAGATCGAATTAATGTCATATCATGTAAGTGCTAAATAAGTTATCTCTGAGTGGCACTAAAACCAAAATATGTCTCTAGTGCCTCTATATTTAACTTTTCAGTCTGCCAGCCATCTTGCAGTGCTGACTGCCCTAATATAATGACAAAATTCTATGAAATAGAAGTGTAATGATTATCCCTACCCATCATTCATGTTTGCAGTATCTTTGCTGATTTATACAAAGAACACATAATAATCATCTAAGTGTAATACACAGTGTCAGTTTTTAAGTGAGATGCAGCTACTGAGATCTTTTTTTAGTGTACCATAAGCAAAGGTGTAGGTAGAGTAGTGTTTTCAAACCATTTTTCTATGGTGGCACACTTTTTGTAACCCAGAAAATCTCAAGGCACACCATCATTCTACCAACAAAAAAAAGCATTAAATCTATACATATGCTAAACTGTCAGAAAGGGTGGGTCAGGATGCGGCCAAACAAAAAGCAGCTTGAAGATCGCCGTTCGCACACACAGGTCTTATTGAGCACTTTGGACACATTTTCCAGCTGCTTCATCCTTTTACACTCTCATACAGGTGGCCCTCTTTCAGCTTCACTCCACTGACCCAGAGTCAGAGGCAACGTGTATGCCCACTGTCCCTTGTCTCTGCGAGAGTCACTGGTGAACATGCACCCAGGCAGATGGACCCCTGACATGGCTCTTGGCTGCTAAAATGCTTTCTAAGTGCTGTGCCTGCAAAACACCCATCAAGGATCTGCTTATATGTCTTCTTCTCCAGGTACTCCCATCTTCCTCAGACAAGTCTTGATCATCTGATTAGGACCTGGGGCACTACACTGTTACTTTCACTAGCACCAGTTGTTGTACAGTATAATTATGAAGTGTTGATTGAGGATAGTATTTACAGAGTTTTAACATAGATTTTAATTTATGCCCATTTAAGAGGTCCATATTCTTTCAAATAAAAAGCGGTATTTAGCAGTGGATTCAAACTCAACGTTCATTTCAATCATTTATATTTTACTTTGCCATGTCTGTGTCTCATATGATATGCCAATTTGAGAATTAATACATAGGCCTCATATTCTTATTGCCTTCTTTTCAACTTGCCTTTAGGAAGGCATTCAAATGGATGTTGTACTTGCTGAAGTAGTATTTAGTTAAAAGTTCAGGTTTACGGTCATTATTTAAGTTTAAACTATGTCTTTTTAATATAAATACTTTTGTGTTGATTGTACATTAAATTTACGATTTAGTGTGTATTTACTTCATGATTTATGTTTTCATTTTATAATTACGTGTTTTCATGTTAAATGTGATTAATCGCAATTAATTACATGCGTTTATTCAAATTATTTTTTTTTATCGATTCCCAGCCCTACTATATTATGGGTTCAAATAAAGGATTTTTATTCCTTACTATACAACTATTTACTATACCTTTGTACAACTTAAGAATCACAATCAACAAGGATTTCTCTCCCTTCTCTCTTCTTCTTCTCTTCCATCTCCTCTTCCTCTACCTCCCAGTTCCAGCTTAAGTGAGGTTGATCAGTTCTTTTTACCTTGGACCAGGGAGTACTTGCGGAGCCAGGGCATAGCCCAATTGAAGTATTTCTGGGTCAATCAGAAACTACGTAATAAAACAGGGAGTGTAACAACTGCCTCATTGCCCTACAATTCCTAAGATTCCTTATGGTATCAGAAGGGGTCCTGAAGCACAGGGATATAGTTCTGAAATGAAGCCTCTCTACATTGTTCTGTTGTATTGGCCTCCCAGCCAGTTAAAGGACTGGAACCAATCACACCTGCAACACCTGCCAACGTGTCCGTTCTTTTAAAATATATAATACACAGCAGTTTCAGAAGGTTTTCAGTACCTTTCACGTTCCCCACACTTTTTTGTGGTGTACATTAAATTTTAAATGGATAAATTTATTTTCAGTAATATTTTTTTAGAAAGATGTAACAGAGGTATTTTTATAAGCTATATATACTATAAATACAATATAGGAAGCAGTACTGTTGAGTATCTATAGAATAGTTATGGTGAAATGAAGCAAGAACTAAATGTACAATAGTTGTATTTATCAATAATATTAATAAATATCTGCTACAATTAAGTATATATTATCATTATTAGGTGTTTATGATTTTCATTTGTTTATGCCATTCACTCAAGTATGCCATTTCTTTTCTTGTTTTGTCAGTTGTGTGTTGTTCCATTTTAAGTCTGCAGATGGTAGCCTGCATGTTACACTGATGTATTAATATGAAGAGTGAGGAGCGTGGAGCATTTCCCCATTTAGAATTTCATGCACCACTATTGCTGGAAGTTTGCAGCACTATGATTGAGAAGGAGAGGGAGTGGGGGTTTGGGTTTGTTTTTGCTTAGTGTTTTAAGCCAGTCTTTCTCAACCATTGGGTGAAAATTGAGGGTTGCCATCGGTGGGCAGTGAGTGGCTGTCCTTGGGCAGCAAGCACACCAAGAGAGGAAAATGCTGTTTAAACTACTTAGCTGCAATGAAATCACCTTTCCCTCTGAAGTGATCGACAGTGCTGCTCAATATTTTTACCTACTTCTAACAGTGCTTGTGTCACCACAGGGGGGCCCTGTCTTTGGGTCATCAGTACACCTGAAACAGTTAAACTGGGTCTGTTTTAAGCACCACAATCGAGGAGCAGCAATAGGAGTGCCATGATTGTTGGTTGGGGATAGATGAAGTGGAACAGATAGACAAGGTGACACACAGTATAACAATAGCAAAATACAGTGCTTACTAACCATTGAGTTTAAAATTTTGTTTAAACTTTATTAATCTTTTTCTTTCCATTTTATGACATGATCATCCATCCATCCATTATCCAACCTGCTATATCCTAACTACGGGCTCACAAGGGGTCTGCCAGAGCCAGTCCCAGCCAACACAGGGTGCAAGGCAGGAAACCAACCCTGGGCAGGGCGCCAGCCCACCGCAGGATGCGTGCACACATACACACCAAGCACACACTAGGGACAATGTAGAATCACCAATGCACCTAACCTGCATGTCTTTGGACTGTTGGAGGAAACTGGAGTTCCCAGAGGAAACCCATGCAGAAACGGGGAGAACATGCAAACTCTACGCAGGGAGGACCTGGGAAGCAAACCTCTGTCTCCTAACTGCGAGGCAGTAGTTCTACCCACTGCACCACCGTGCCACCATGATGTGATCATGTCTCTTTTTTTTTTCCCTGTGTAGGACCTTGCCTAGTCCTCTGTCCATCCTATTAGTTAGCAGTACTATTCATGTTGCCCATTGGTCACTTTTGCTCCATCCTTCATTTGTATAAAGCACACACTCAGAGAAGCACTGAGCATGAAATTATCTTAATATTGATAAATATTGCCAATTAAAACATTTAGCGTCAACTAAAAAAAAATCTGTTGACTAATTTTCCATTTATCTTTAATATCACTAAATTTTAATCAAATCCGTCAAGACATTTTTGTGATTTTGGGTTACTTGGTTTTCTGTTGTGGGGTGGGGGTTTCCCCTAAATATTGTTATTGAAATGCCCTGCCAAATTTCAGCTTTTTATCTAAACAGGAAATGGTGTTTTTGTTGATGGCTGTAAATGAATTTGCATTTTTTGCATTGTATATAAAGTATACCATATATACTGTATGTGTATGTATGTGTGTTTGTTACCTTACTAAATAGTTTTGATAAGTATATGAGAGGAAAAATGTCCAGTGAAGTGCAAGAGAATCACACTGGCATTAAAGGAAAAAGAATTTAATAAAGGATAGTAAATGTTTTCGTGCTTTGTCCTCTGTGGGCATGAGAGGGAGAAAGAAAGTGATACAGTGTAAGAAACCATCCACAGCACTTTTAAAAATGTAATATGACCGCAGAAATTTGGCATGCCATGACCCTCTGCTGAGGGGGGATTAGCAGTTGTCCAAAAGATGTACTCATCAATAATTTGCTGTGTTATATCATTAATTGGAGAAGCTGGGTCAATGTTACCTATTTAAAAGTAATGCTAGGGAAGGCAGGAACACTAACATGTGACTGCTGGGGCAGCAGAATGTAAATCTCACACTACTTATCTAAATTCAGAATAAGAGATAAAAAAGACCAGCTAATTAAACGTTTAGAACAAAAACATGCCGACATATAGGGTCCTCCAGGACTGAACTTGGAAATCATTGCCTTATTCCAACTATTATTTTCCTGGTACAGATTATTGTGTCCTACTTCATTAAGATTTATTTTAATTTATCTCTTAATATTCACTAGCCTGATGCAAGTATTACTACCAAGTTTCATTTATTCATTTGTTCATTAATTCCAGTCTGCCAAAGCCTCTGCCTTCAACTACCACCAAATTCTATATGTTTAATCAGGCGTTGGCTATCAGTGTTACTAGTGTATGTGTGTGTGTGTGTATATATGTATATATATATATATATATATATATATATATATATATATATATATATATATATATATATATATATATATATATATATATATAATGATAAATCCAGGTCTGTGGTAAAATTAAGTAGTTGGATTGAAAAGATTAAGAGAATGTGCACACCCTTAAATAGGCTTAAATGGCTTAGAGCACCAGAAAAGAGTTAATTCAATCACAATTACATTGTCTAAATCATCACCTCACCTATCTATGCAAAATAGTGATCTAAATCGGACAACACAAGGTTGGCAGCAAATGTTTAAGAAGATGTTCAAAGTGTTTTGTTTATAAAATGATGCCCCCCAAAATACCACTCTCAGTTACTGCAGCGCTATTAGTTAAAAATTAAGCTTCTGGAAATCAATAGAACATCCAACCATCACCCTGATAAGCAGGTTAGGATGCTGGATTGATTGATGGAAGAATTTTGCCTATAAAATATTATAGTGTTACAAAAAACTAGATCATCAACAGCAGACATCAAATAGCATAAAATTCTAAGTTATAAACATTTTAATTGTTTTTTATATTATAATATCAATTGTGTTAGAACTTGTCATGACCTATGAGGCAATTCTGTCAGTTTAAATTGAAAACAAGTACTGTTGAAGTCTGTATCGTTAGGAAATTTAAAGTTAAGTTTAAAGTCATGAACAGTGACATAGAGGGGGAGATAAAACTACTGTAATTACGGGCCCATAAAAATATGTGTATAGCACTTAACTGGAAATGGGATGAAGCAACTTTATAAATTACAACATAATAAAATGTACCTGTATAAATTGTGTTACATCTGTTGTATTATGAAACCCTAATGAGTACCATAATACCTTTTACAGAAATTGTCACTTTAACTGAATCACAGTTATTGTAATTCAGGCCTTTTAAATAATGTAGTTCTCAATGATGTTGTAAAATACTTTTGCCATGGTATAGCATGTTGATATGCAGACTGGCTTGCAGTAAGGGAAAACAAGGTAATTAATGGCAAATCATTTTAGTTTTAGTTTAGAGCACAGTGTTAGAAGTGTGTGTATGTGTTTCAGTTATGCTATAATAACATATAACATTTCATTCTGTAAATAGGTGCAGACTTACAAAGAAGGAAAGTAAGTGAAGTAAAGGTGCAATATTCAATTTAAACTAAAGCATAACTGCAGTTAATTTCATGATCATTGTCATATATTTTTGGAAACTAAATACTAGACCAGTGAGTTGATAATGGATGCTTACAATTGTTTTAGTGTAATTTTCTGCTTTTCAGTACTGTTGTAGTCATATATTATCCTGCTAGAAGACAGAATGAAGTTTCAGAAGTGCAAAAAGGCACATAAGGTGGCAACCAAAAGAAATATGAAGGAGTAGATTAACTTACAAAGATTCTTTTTAGCGGAGTTTCATTTTACCTGTGGTATGAATATACCATTTATTTAAATGCAAACAGTAGCAAGTTTTAAAATGTTAACTATTTTATTTGCTTTATTAATTTATTTTATGCTGGTGGACATCTTCATAAAGAGGCTATAGTACATTTGAATAAAAACAAATAATTTAATGACTTTTAGTGTAAAGATGAGACTGTCCCTTTTTATGTTACTCATTTTACACTTTTTAGAAAAATGTCTTTATATCGATTGTATTACCAGTATCATGGGTAGAATACTCATAGAAGTATTTCTTATTGCATATTCAGTTATAATGCCAACCCTAAAACATAAACATATGTATGAAAATGGCATATTTAACAACATAACACACAGCTGAGAAACAGTATAATTAGATAATCCATGAGAAGTACATTATAGAACACATATGTTACATAAAATTAAAAGTATAAATATAATTGTTCCTAAGTAGACTTTATACCTTAGTGGCAAAGCATCTGATGTCCCCAAGTTAAACTGTATTGTTTTCATTTTGTACTTGTATGTAAAAATGACATACTCCACTCAATGTTTAACACCACTGCAATTAATTCAGCTCTTGTTCTTGATAGAAATATATAGTATATTGATCATTAGTAGCTTTTGAAATTTCATCACTTGACCAGTATTTTGGCTTGGTTCTACCAATTATTCTGTGACATTTGGTAAAATAAAATATATAATATTAAAACGAGATTATTCTTTTATACCCTTCTTTCTTAACCTACCATTTTTAATTTACCAATGGACATATCTTCCAGTTGGAAATATTCATGTTTCAGTTAATCTGGCTTTATTGATTATAAATTGTAGGTCATAAAAGGAAAGCCAAAGTATCAGATGTATCATTTCAACACTGTATTGAATGTGTTACTTGTGCATGTGTTTACATTACTGACAACAGTTCTTGCTTTTCAATTGCATCAAGTCTTTCTAGTATATGAATGAAATGAAAAGTATGCAAAAGAAGTTTTCTGTGTGACATAAAAAAACTTTCTGGCTTTTAGGTAGTTCTTCGTTCTGTTTGAACACCTGGTTATACAGTACGTGCTACGTGTAGCTTCTAGACATTGTATTGTGAAAAACAGTATGGATATGTAAATAAAACCAATATTTTTTCACACCTTAGAAAAGGTAGACTTAGCAAGTAATCATACAAATACTGAGTGCAGCTCAGATGTTTAGTTGACCATACTATCTTTACTTTTTATAGAAGTTTTCATGGACTTTGAACTTAATCAGAGTCACACAAAACATTTTCTAGATATCAGGGATGTATTGTGCCTTCAATAATCTTTATACTTTATTCATTTGTAATAGTAGTCTTTGAAATAATTTTAACCTTCAAAAAATAAAACTAGTAATTTAATTATTCATGTGAAATTCATTTTGAATATTGCAGTTGATTTTTCACAGAAAATTTGTTTTGACAAAAACTGAACTAGGGTTATGTATTTTAAAGATTTGATTTATCTGATACACAAACTCTTTTCAGACAGTGAGATTGTTAAAACTCTTTCTTTCTTAAATATTTATTCATATTTCTGCCAAATACACCTGGATTACCTTTTTTTGCACAAATACAAAAGAAGGAAAAGAAAAGCACACAGCAGAATGAACCAACTTCAAAATATAAAATGCTCCTACATTAAAGCAAATTTTATAATGTGGTCTGGTGGTGGTGTATACATTTCTGTTTGTTTACCTTCAGAGTAATTTTTTGTGTGCTGTAAAAACTTTTTGGATTGTTCAAACTAAAATGAAGTGTTAAATTAATTTCATGCAGTTACACTTTCACAAAATGATAATACATATTTTTATTTGTTACTTACTCAGATATATTTGACAATCCACATTTGAATGTAGTGTTAGGAAAATATTTGGAAAAATATTTTGCACATGAATATGATGACAAGAACAAGAAATAGCATAACCAGTGGGCTGATTGTTTTATATATGTCTATATATTGCATACCAGATTTAACATTCCTTGATATACTATATATTATACCTCATATATTATATTTGAAAATATTAGGTCAAGGATTACTCCATATTTGCATTGTTTGTAATTACAATATAAAACTCTGTGATGTTCAGCTTGTCAGCACCATAGATAATTTCTATTATATTCCAGTAGAGATCCTCATGATTGCATTTTTAAGAGAAAAATAAACTTTTACTTTTAAAGAAGCCCTGTATGTATTTGTCACAGTCATGAATTTGATGCCTACTTACCCTTCTCTGTGAGCTTCTCCCTTCTCCAGCTCTTGAATTACACCTAGCAGCACCTTAATTGTTTCCTGACTGGAGCTGATCAAGTTTTCCATCACCTGGAGCTGTGCTTTTAGGTCCCCATCTTGTGTAACTGGCACAATCTGCTGGCATGTCTCACTCAGAGCCATTGATCTTTGACAGGACTGATTGTCCTTGGCGGGTGAAGCATGTGTCTTAAGAGGTTGTTCATTACATTGGCTTGACTGGCACTGACTTTGTATCAAGCAGGCCTGAGTGCTAAGTGTTTGCGATTGCAGTCCATTGAGTTGCACTGCTTTTTTGCGCTTTTCATTTGTTGATGGACTGTCCAAACATTCAACCTCTGTCAAAGCATTCCATGCAATAGGCCCTGAAACTTTGGAGTCTGTCTCAATTACATGTGTAACGGAGGCTTCGTCAGAATTCAGCAAACATAATTGTGCAAGGCGTGTCTGATCTTGATTGGTTTGTGATGGCCTTTTGTGGTGTCTGGTTCGAGAATGGCAGAGATGATGTTCAGGCTCCTTTAAACCAGTTTCTGCCAATTCTGGAAAACAATCCGCCTCTTTAGTAAATCTTTGCAATGAAGAATTGGTGCACTTAGTTCCATCAGAACAGCTGCCAGAGGAATGCTGATCTATTGCATTCATACATTCATTAGTATGTGAAGTCAAAGCTCCTTGTTTTTGATTGCTGACCTTCCTACTGCACTGAATAGCTTCCCCTGAGCTTTCTTTGTCTCTATTACCCTTAATGTCGATTACAAATCCATTGTCGTGATTTTTTAAGCCTTCCACAGCGGATGCATTCTTAATGACATGTCCTTTTTTCCTTTCAAAAGGAAACGTTTGATAGCGTTTTTTAAGATCAGGTGAAGTCTGTACCCCCGTACTTTTTGTGACATTGGGTATTGATCTCCTTGCAGGTACTGTCATATACTTCCGATAAGCAGCTTTGTAAGAGATGGACTTTGTACTTTTTCGATCAGATTGTTGGGCTGAGTCCCTCTGTTCATTCTGAGCCTCGCAGATGTCCTTAAATCTTACCTGTAGGGCTTTATTTCTTTTTCTAATTTGTCGATTAGGATCTAGTGAGTACTTCATCTCCAAAGCCAGTGAAGCTGCTGCCTCAGCCTCCGTTTCAGAATTTGTGAGAAGACATTTGCTGGCTTCTTTACTGACCATGGTTTCTAGGAGTGAAAATGCATACTGTTAACCATTAATTGTAGAACACCCAAGTCAAATAACCACATGAAGTTGCACTTACCATGAATCAAACAGTGCTAAATCGTAGGCTGCTTTACAATAAATCAAAGTATAGTAAAATAATATTTCAACCTTTTGATAGAGGTGTTTTTGAAGAGAAAACTTAAATAATGTTGTGTGTGATATTTTGACCACAAATGTTTTTATATTAAAATTAACATTTAACTGTAATAGTGAAAGGTTAATGTTGCACTTTAAATTTGATTGTTTAATATGTTAACTGTACTTGGGGTTTAATACTCTTTGCTTTATTTTACTGTACTGTGTTTACCTATTCTTAGCTATTTTGCCTTTTGGCTATCTTGACTTGGTTAATAAACCTGAATCTGGTCTTTCTATTGCCTTTACACGCATGCAGAAATAATTTAAAAAGCAAGAGGACATACTCTATCTAACATGTACAAAACACAAATATATAAAGTTACAGTAAATGTAGTTTATGATTAACCATTCCTTCAGGCTTTCTAGAGCAGGAACTCTTCTTCACGGTTCTGCTTCATGTAATTTTACCAAGCTGGTGTAAATATTCTACAACTGCTGTTTAGACAGGCCAAGTGCTTCTTAGAATTTCCCTAAAGCGTTACTTTCAAGTTGTCTGGTGTACTGCCAATTGTACAATACTCTGATCTAGATATTGAGGACATATTTGAGCCTTCATTATTGATACAAAATAGTACATTTTATTAATCTTAGTGAAAGTTTAAAACTGAATATATCACATTTTTAAAGGAGAAATGAGGAGGTTCTGTAATCTCAAAATTTGCTTGTCCCCATAAAGAAATAATAAAAAAAAAATGCAGTTCCTTATTTTATTCATACGGATAATTTTATTCTTAAAACGTTATATTTGTACAGTGTTAACAATTACATTTTTGATCTGTTTTCTTAATTTTCCCTTAATTTTGTCATGTGCAAAGTATTGTATTCACCTTGTCAAAAAACAGCCATTAAACCCGCAAAGAGACAGAGAGAGGAGAGTGCAACTCAGCTTTTTCATTTTTTTTTAAATAAATTGATACAAATTTTAAAACTGCTAAATGAAGAATGATTTTCATTACAAGTAAAGAAATGTGGCACACTCACCCTCCTAGTATAATGATAAATACTGAACTTCTAAGCACTTCGATCTTTAAATAACTGTAGTTAGGCGACTAATAGACAATTCTTCATCTATCTAATGTACATGCAAAGCACTTGGTTAGCATATATAAATCAAACAATTATGTTTTTTTTTATTTAAATTGTTTTATCGTTTAGATTGAAAGTAATGTTTTTCAGCAGTGATTTTGTGTCTAAAGCCATCTAACAACTGCAGCCTACATGTACAGAAAGAGCTTGCAATTTAACAAGTGTATCTCAATGTGTACAAGTAATATTTGTTTGTAAAATAAATTGTTCATGCTAACTAGGTGCATGTGTTGATGGTTCTTTTTTCTGAAAGCTGCTAGGCGTAAAACTCCTTAGTTCTATCAGCAATCACCAACTTGGCAGAGTGACAATTATGAAGAATGCACCTCGAGTGGTTTTCTTAATGAGTGGAGTATAATGATAAATTGCACCTCCCCCTAGCCTTACCAGTGTAGAAGATGAGTAATCTGATTTAAAATACAAGACAATTCCTCAACCGAGGAATTAACTGCGTAAGCTTAAATAAAGAGAAAGGCAATCGATAGTGCAAGCTGTTATCCTGTTTTGTATAATTTGAGCACTTGAACATTTATGAACAATAGCTCTATGGGGAGGTTCTTTACTGCTGCATAGATGAATTTGTCTTAGAAGTGATACTTAAACATTCTGTGTATTGTTGTAATGTTCATGTAGCACACAATTAACAAAAAAAACCTTCCTAATGTTTTTATAGCTTTTGAATCATATAGAGATCAAATGAAAAATACAGAAGTTATTGAAAGTAGTAAACAAATAAATTTTCCTTCTTTGCTTCTTTACTATGACAAATAAATTATTTGTATTTTCATCTACACTTTTAATATAACTGTGGAACGGAGCATGACATTATCTATTGCTATTAAGACTAATAATTGTCAACCACTATCTGTTATAACATACAGTACAAGTATATTAAAAAGAATTCTTCAATGAGAAGAAAAATTCCTAAGGATTGAAGTATTGTACATTTTGCATTATGTCGATTATAAATCTTTCTTTGATAAAATATCCTTGGAAAAGTGATAAAATGTTATTATTCTTGGAAAAGTGGTTGATCTTTATTTAATAGCCTTAGGTAAACAAACGTAAGAAATAAATAAACATTTCTGTTAGAATCTAAGAGACGTTAGGTTTTACGACAGGCTAATAATTTTCACATTGAATTTCAAATGCATGGTAACTTAGCAACAAGCTTTTAATTTTTATTTATTTATTTATTTTATAAAACTAATAGCTTCCAGACATATTTTTTACCATATGCTTCACTGTAAATCTGTCAGTCGGTCACTGAATTAATATTAAAACCTGTCCATGGTAGCAGCTGTTATGTTTCCTTTATGTTAAATATGACTTTTTCTTATGTGAAATCATAAAGTGTGCAGAACCTTCAAGAGTCCATAAATATGGAATACATCAACTTCTGCCCTCAGACTTAGTATTTCTTGTTTATTAGAGAATTTTATAGGTTTGTGAATTATATTACAAATCACATCATATTACAATTTCATTGTATCATTCTGTTTCAGGTCCCTTAGAATGTAAGATGAAAAATAGATCCAGAAAATTTATCAATGTGTACTGTATAATTATGCTCTTTAAAATAATAGCATTGCAATATATCCATTATGGTGATTATATTATATTAGAAGTTTTTCTTTCTAATAATTTAATTTTGTTGATTTTTCACTACTGCCATGGGGGTATTCAAATTGATCTGTACTAATGACATCATGCATGTTCATTTGTTTCCAACCAATCAGATGAATTTTTTTGTAATTTGTTTATTTGTATATATTGTATTTATCCAGGGATGTTTCTTGGCATAGGAGGTCTTGGCATACTGCAGCCCCATGTACCGAGTCCTATATTTATTTTGTTTAGAAACATTTTTCCGGACTGGACCAGAACATATTGTGTGCCTTAGCAGTGTCTGCACTGTCTGCACTATGCACAGGACAATCTGTTGCTCAGAAATGGCCCTGGGTGAGCAACTGCACTCAAAGCGAATATCCGATTTATATTGTTTTGTGTTATTTTCGCATACTACCAATATTCAGTCTTAATGTCTGATGATTTACACATTCCAACAATAACAGAAACAATAAAAATTATGCTAATAATAATCCTGAAACTGTATCATAGAAGTGACAGACATGGCGAAATAAAATGAAACCATCAAAACAGCAGCAGGACTGTAGCTCTTGAGTGAATTGCTAAAAGCTGATTTAACCCAAACTATGAATGTCTCCCAAATGGACATACTTTACATTAAAACTTTTGTTGAAACTTAGCAATTATTGTTCTCTGTTGCTCAGCACCATTTGTGAGATTCTCTTGGATAGGTAGATTACATTACAGCCAGTCCCTGGGTTACGTACGAGATAGTGACTGTAGGTTTGTACTGAAGTTGAATTTGTATGTAAGTCGGAACAGGTACATTATTTTCATAAATGCTATTGTTGACCAACTTTAACCAAGTGATCTGCCAATGAATGATGGAGTTTCACCTCTCTCTGACCTTTTTATTATTTCTACTTTATTTTCAATGATGATGGTTTTTCTCTTCTTTACTGTATCACCAGCACTTGCATCAGATTTGTGTTTCAGAGACATTGTTGAAGGGTTAAGATGAGCTCTTCTGCACAGCACTGTACATGCTATCACAGCAGGAAGGCACCCGTTGTCAACATGTCTGATGTACTGACAAGAGACATCTTCCTGCTATGTGCATAACAGTACAAGCAGGCTTGCTATTGAGAATGAGTGGGGGCGGTTCACCACCCGCCCACCACACAGTCACCTCCACTACAGTATGCTGCCGGCAATGTCTGCCCACCAAGAATGAACACGGTTCGGCCAAAGGCGGGTAGTGAATCGCCCACCACCACCCCCATTCAACAGACAGCCACCCGAGGCACACTACAATGCTACCCCCTGCTGCCTTGTTCACCCTCAATGGCCTCCATTCAGCCACAACCAGGTGATCGCTTGCAGCATCACCAGCCGCCTACACAAAACAAACGGGGCAGCCGTGTGGGGTGGGCGGGCAAGAAACGCCCCCCTCCGCTCAATCCAGCCTGCGTCCAGTCAGGAGCAGTAGCTGCGGCAGTGTGGTGGAAGGGCAGCGAACTGCCCCATCAAGCCTCCGTCCTGCACACGAGCGATAGCTGTGGCCCCGGTGACTATGGACCACGGGTCACCGCTGGGGGCCGCTCGAGGGACACTACACTGCATGAGCAGCAAAATCTCCCCCTCCAGCCTCTGTGCTGCCACCGCTTGCAGCCACCCCAGGCCGAAGATGACGGAGCGGCAATTACTAAGGCGCATGCATTGCAGCTGCGGCCCTGTTCGTAAGTCGTAGGTTGGATGTCCGTAACTTGGGGACTACCTGTATTTGCATACGCATGCATACAGAAAATGGGAATTTTGGGTAAAGATTGCTATTTAAAGATGATTATTATATTCTCAGTTTCATTGCATATTGTCAAAATTTATTTTATTAATTTAAATATGTGTATGTTACAGTAGTGTCTTAGTTTAAAAAAAAATGTGTACAATGTCACCATCATCAGAAGGCACACATTTAGCTGATGGTTTAAATGGATCACTATAGACATTAAAATGCGGTTTTAGCAGTAACAAGTGTTTATTTCTTCATTTTCTTTACAGAAATGTTAAAAGCAATAAATAAAGACTACTATTACTTCATTCATCCATCAATCCATTATCCAACCTGCTATATCCTAACTACAGGGTCACGGGGATCTGCTGGAGCCAATCCCAGCCAACACAGGGCGCAAGGCAGGAAGCAATCCCCAGGCTGGGCGTCAGCCCACCGCAGGGCACGCACGCGCGCACACACACACACACACACACACACACTAGGGACGATTTAGAATCGGCAGTGCACCTAACCTGCATGTCTTTGGACCGTGGGAGAAAATTATTACTGAATTATAATGCGCAAGGCACACATAAACATCATACTGTATGATGTGCAAAACACCTATTGAGATAGCCCATGTCTGTTTACCCACATGAAACAACTTAGCCCCGTTGTGGACCAATTTTGTGAAATTTTCATCTCTGATAGCCATTACTGATGGAAAATAGATCCACAGTGTAAGTTAATTAAACACTATGTGCATGGGTAGGAATTCACTGTCAATGGCTGCTTGTGCATGTGCAGGATGGCAATCCTCCACTTGCCAGTCGATATGGGTGCGCATTGGGAAGTTGTGTATCAGCAAGTTGTTTCTGCTTTATTAAGTCTCCCCAGCTGCTTCAGTGCAAACAGAAAATAAGTAATACATCAGTCCTCCAGATTCTTTCAGTTGTAACAGGTAAGTTAAGTGATTTTCCTAACTGTAAAATTATAAAATGCAAGCATGAAAAGCAAAAGGTTATCTAGATATGAGTGACGTGCCCTGTTTCATGTAAGCCACTGTGCACAGAGCAAATAAACATTTACACTTTATTTACATTATACTAAATAAACCTCACAGCTCCATTATCTGTTTATAATGATTCACTATTTCACTGACAGCATAATTTAGTAGGGTGACCAGACGTCCCAGTGACAAGGACAGTCCCAATTGATAAGTAACTGAAGAATTTCAAAATGTCATAGTTTTAACAGGCTGCCCATCTAATAAAACATAGCTTTGCAGATGCAGACATAACATTCACAATATATTTAGAACTACACATCTAGTAACTCCAACGAGCGCAAATATTCATACCTGTGTTATATCAAAAATAATAACACGGTCAAACTTCTGACTGGGAAAGCTTCATTAAAAACTTGTTTTAAATTTGAACAGCACCATGTAGGGCGACTGTGAAGCAGGCAAAAACAGACAATATTGGCATTTATTTGTTTATACTTCAAGCATGTGTTCATTTGTTCAAGTGACTTTTTCCTGTGCCTTGATTCCTCTTTGATAGAGATTAAGTAAAGCAGGCATTAAACTAATGACGATGGACTCTATTCTTGGGCATTCATGCTACACAAATGTCTTCCTATAATTTGCCATCAGAGTGTCTCATTCACTTCATATCTAGAATGATCACTTGCTGTTCCATTTTATGAAAATGACAACAGCCAGACATGCTAATGCCAAGAAGTGGTTTTTGTTTTTAAATTTATGTGAATTGCCAAATGCCAATTGTCTCTGTGTGTGAATATAGGATATATGTATGCATGTATGCTATATGTGTGTGTGTGTGAGAGTGGTCCTCATGATGGACTACAGTCCTGTCCAGGCCTGTTTTCATCCTTTCTCTAACCCTCACGAGGGGGCATTGGCCCCACCAAGCCCTCAAATGGATTCAGAAAGTTTTAGAATTAACTTAATGAACTCAGTCCTTTGAGGCTTACAGTGCCTGTATATCCCTCAGACACACTTGAATGTTACAACATACATACATTATCTAACTTGTTACTTATTGTTGTCAAGCCTTAAAATTTCCAGATGTATGGTGCCATCAGAGGAATGATTACATCAAGGACGTAAATACTAAAGTCAGCAGTGCAAATTAATTATCAGCACTTTCTTTGATGGAATATAGTGGTCAATTGGTCTATGATTCAAAGAAGCGGAACATAATGTAGAGGACAATGACTATACACCAAAACAGTCTTGCCAAAGTGTATCCAATTTTAGGGGAACTCCAAGACTGAATCTCTACGGCTCGATGGTGATAAGTAAGTCAATTAGCATTGCTTGTGATCTACATGATTCCAATCATTTAGTTTGAAACTTTATTTATTGTCTCCTTCCTGATGTGTTTCCTCATCTGATGTTGGGTTTGCTTCCCGGTTCCTCCCTGCGTGGAGTTTGCATGTTCTCCCCGTGTCTGTGTGGGTTTTCTCCGGGTACTCTGGTTTCCTCCAACGGTCCAAAGACTTGTAGGTTAGGTGCATTGGCGATTCTAAATTGTCCCTGTTGTGTTATTGGTGTGTGTGTGCGTGTGCCCTGTGGTGGGCTGGCACCCTGCTCGGGATTTGTTCCTGCCTTGCGCCCTGTCCTGGCTGGGATTGGCTCCAGCAGACCTTTGTGACCCTCTGTTAGGATATAGCGGGTTGGACAATGACTGACTGACTAACTCTAATTTAGTTTTGTTATACATTGAAACCTAATAACTGAGTTATTGTGTCTCACTCTGTAATTTTTTGGTGAAATGCTGTAAAAGGTTAATAGAGGCCTCCTTACTTGCTTTTCATTTAACTTCAGAATAATGTTTTCTGTACTGTGAGATATATTATTCTAACTAATGTCAGGACCATTTTCTTTACTTATTTCTTTATCACTGATAATCTAGTTTACTCTGGTGTTCCTGCAGAAATCTTACCTGTAAAGGCAAGTTATAATAGATATTTGATGTTGCCATAGCTCTCTACTCCACCTTGTGGTTAAATAAAAATATTGTGGTGTTTTTGCAGAATTAATTCACAAATGTACAGCAGAAGAACACAGCAGATTCTAACTGTATGCCAGGACTATGGATAGAAATAAATAACAGCAATTCACATTTTAAGAAAGGAAATTACTTAAATATAAGTCTGAAAAACCTAGGGGTCAGGAATGAATTCAGAGGTGTTCAGTTTACTCAATATTGGTCTTTGTGAAATAAGGAGCTTACTAATAAATTTGAAATCCACATTAAGTCATTTTGTTTGAACATGAGAATTATAAAGTATACTTTCATGTACATTTGTATTTATATAATTTTTCATTTCAACAAGTTTTAGTAATATATGTGAAGACAAATAATAAGGGTATGCTAAGTTATTTTTGCATTCCTGATGGAGTGTTACATTTAGAATGAAGTTTTTAATACTATACAAAGATATTAAATTAGTGTCTACTTCATAGTCTGTACTCATGAGCATGATCTGAGTTTTGTTCATTGAAGTAAAATTGTGTTTGCAAAATTAAATTATGTTAAAAAATATGTTTAATGCTGTTTTTTTTTGGCTGGGTACAAAATGCAAGAGTTTACCTAACAATGAAATCCTGTGGGAGACCTTTTTGAAATTAAATGTGTTTTCCAAGGAGTAAACTTTATTTTGGTGAGAAGTACATCTTATACAGTAATGTAAACAGTATGCATCATATAAAGCAGCTGATGGATGCATACAACCTTAATAACCTAAGTCTTGGGTCCCATTTTAAATATTGTATAGTACTTTTTTGTTTTTATTTACAGAAATTTGAGTTTATCACATTTTATGGCTATTTCAAACATCAGAATTAGAGTATAGTTTACTACATAGTAGGAAATAATGTGTATTCTTTTTAACATAATGAACGATACAGTCTGAACATGTGTGAAGCGCTTCTGAAATTAACATGATGTTATTTTACTGCAGTACCAAACACTCAACTGTGCTGTATTATTCTACTGCATGTTGTTGAATTTAGTTAGCAATATTAATATGCTGTTGAAAAAAGTAGTATTTTTTTTTTAGCCCAGCTTTATTTATTTATTTTTGTTTGTTTTGTTTAATAATTTATTCCATAATGGTCAAGATGACATAAAAGTCACTTTTTCTTCAATGCTAAAATTGAAATCTTGTCTTCTGTATTGCATATTGTTTCTCCATAGCTCCAGTGGATTAGTCTTATGAGCTAAATTAACTAATCTCTGCTGTTTATTTTGCTGTACATAATACAACTATGGCCATTCCAGTATTTGCTATAGACTTTTTTCTCAGTAATAACAAAAGAAGCAATATTTTTATTCTATGTTAATTTCAGCTTAACTGAAAGGCATTATACATAGCTGTCTTTTCCATGTCTTCTCACCTTCATAGCCCTACATAACCTTGCTACCCTCTACCTCACTCAGCTCCTTGCATTCCTTGTCGCTCTCTCAGGTCCTCGAACAGTAATCTCCTTACTGTCCCACCCACCAGACTCTCCACCTTGAGAGGCAGGTCCTTCAGTGCTATGGCCCCTCAACTCTGGAACTCTTATCTCAACTGAAAACTTTCCACTCTGTATGTAAAGGGACTTTGAGTTTGTGAAAGGCGCGCTATAAATGCAACTTATTATTATTATTTATGTGTTCTAATTTGTGATGAAAATATAGTACAAGAAGTTTATTTAAATAGATATCTTGCATAGAATAACATTTTTTTGTAATGGAGTTTAATTCCTTACCGCATGAGGGGAAAAAAGTTTTTGTTTTTTCCACTTGAAAAGTATTGTTTGCACTGACTATTAAAATGGTAAATGTACCATTTCATTTTTGTGTGGCAACATTTGAGTTTTTTAAAACTTAATTAAGCCAAATAAAGTAAATTGAATGCATTAGTTTAACATGCAATTCTTCATCTAAGATTTGGCTATGTGTTGCTTGCACATTGCCCACCATACCTGTATGGTTTTAGCTCCTACTTCCCAAAAGCAGGATCGTTAAGTTAACTAGCAGGTTCTGGCCTACAGTAACCCCGAAATGTATTAAACAGGGGAGAGGAATGAGAATTTTAAATTTTTCACCATGTTCAGCCATCATTTTGGTAGAAGTAACAATTTTGTCAAAAAACAAGAAGAAATGTTCATGCCAGGTCATCATAGCCAATAACAATTTCTTTAAATTAGGGATGTTATAATCCAAGAAATTTGGTTAATATTTTATATAAAGAATCAGAGAAATGTAATTTATTAATGTTGAATTAAAGCAACTCAACATAGGCACATTTAATATTCTTGTTGAATTCTGCAATGTACTGGAAGGTCGCATGGACTGCACTTTGCCTGTAGAATGTCTGCTGGCATGACACAAAAGCAAAGCAATTTATTCTATGTGTTCTGCTGATGTACATGGTTGGTGCCCAAATGTAAGGAGCTGAACTTTAAGACTCCTTTCTCCTGTTAATCCTGTAGCTTGATTCTTCCTGCTTTTGTTTGTTTCCATCCATTTCAGTTTAACAAGATAAAAGGGGAATAAAGTAGCAAAACATTTAAAAGGTGGACAAGGTAAACTTTATTCAGCTAGGTACGGACGGTCTATTTACGCAATGCATAACAAGAAAGGTTTTAGTTACATGCTTGGTGCTTACCTCCCATACAGTAAATGCCAAGAAGTAACTGATCACACATACAAATACGGATCAGTCCTTTGCTGAGGGATTATACATATTCTGAAATGGATGAACTAAAACAACACACAAAGCTGTGTCGCCGCTCAAGTAGAAACTATGAGAAGAAACATCTGTGAGAGCACGGGCCCTTTGGTTTTATACAAAATATTTTAAAAACCCTATCATTTTCTTTTATAATAACTAAAAATTTGAACAATATATACCATTCTGTGCACCATGGGCCTAGTGATGTGCCATTGTCAATGCTTGAAATGATTCAAGTAGCATGTGCTTACTGATATTGACAAATGTTGTAAATGGTAATAAACATTGCTTATTGTACTTCCCATATTGTGTCATGTTTCAGAGAAATTTCTGACATTTTTTTTTCCTAGTCTGAACACTCATACTACACACATTGGTATCTCAGGCCCACTAAGGTACACTTTCTCTCTAATTTCTTTGCTTGCTGCTTAACTATAACCTCACTGCTACTTCTTTACCTTTACTGTGGAAGGTGCAACTGCCATTGAGGGAGCACATACTGGATTAACAAGTTCTTATCTGATTGTGTTTCATTAAAACTCAAACAAGGAGGACCAGCCAAGGAATATTTTCAACACTTCTTTTATCAGGATGTATCAGAGTTCAGTTTGTTATATTTGATTTGATTCAGTTAAAAGTATTGATTTTTTTCAGTATAAGTTTTAATTTTGCAGTTGACAAAGGCAATGTTGAAACATTGTTTTCTTCGTAAAGTACACTGTGTTTTGGGATAAGGGCCGAATGGGGTGGTGCTTAGATAGTTTAACTATGCCTTATTTAGTCACAATCTTAAGTATTAAATTTTTATTGATAAAGTAGATCCAGTGGAAGTATTTCAAGTAAATGACAAATCATATATTTGAGGTAATTGGGAGGAAGTGCATTTTAGATTGTGGACAGGAAGCACTTCTTTATGGAAAGTGTTGTTTGCATCAAGAACAAGCTACTGATATGTGAAACTAAAGCAGACATTTTTACAACGTTTAAGAAGTACCTGAATGAGATAATGGTAGAGCTTAGCTATGAGTTAAACAAATGAGCTTTGGACAGAATGATTTCCTACTGTTTATCAAATTTCCTATATGTAGTCTTATGTATTTACTGTTAATACATTTTTGATTACAGAAGTACCATGTAAAGCACAGGTTAATTTATATACTACAAGTAAAACCTGCTTTTGAACTTTCTAAAACAGCTGTTATGTTTTTTTTATTGTTACAGTAAGGGAAATGTGGAACATAAGAGTTTTTCAATTCATACTTGTAAAAGCATCCATGGAGATGATATAAGAAAAAAATGATTACAGCAGTTTAATTGAGTTACATATTAAAAGATGTAAAAGTTCTTTAACATAGTTTATACTTGGGAAATAATACCTTGTTCCTGAGTTTGTTCAGGACTAAAATGATTGATAGGCTTTTATAATGAAATAAATATAATGTATCCTCCAGTGCCAGGCAAGCATTGCCTTTTTTGTGTTAAACTTATTACTGCATTGGGAAATGCTATTAAAAACCACTGTATTGAAATGAAAATGAATGTCTAAAGAAATGTTCTATTATAAGTTATAAAAGGAGCATCATAAAGTTATTGCCATATGATTTACAGTAATAATATTTTATAACTGTTTTAAACTTGCTGTCTCACCAATTGCTTTGTGTAAAGCCTTATTTTTTATTTTGCAAAATGTAATCATCAGTGGTGTAATAAATTGCAATTTCAAAATATGTTTTACATAGTAATCTAGTAGAAAACTACTTATAATAAAGCAGCTTGCTATAGCACCAAACACTACTCCTGACAACGATCTGCATTGCCTTTATTGCAACATGCAGTTCTTAATAACGTTGTTAATGCTGCTTTCAGGAAGAGCTGTATGATGTATAGTGAGAAGTTAATCATGTTCACATCATCTTCTTTTTCACAAAAGAACAGCCAAAAATTGATGCCCTTCATTAAAAACAGTTGCTTATTAATGATATACCATGATGAAACAATTAAATTTCTGCGTAAATGATTTCACTGAATAAAATGAACAAATTTGGCGAGTAAATACCCTGAGCTAACCTGAACGCAACAAGTAAATTCAATAAAAATAATCAAAGTGTCCATCATTATTGGTGATTAAGCACCTGTCCTCTTCAGCAGAGTGAGGGCACTGATTAGGCAATGCAAATATCACAGTTCAAGCAGGAAAAGTGCTGTGTTTTCTAATGTTAGCATATTAAGGAGAAAAAGATGATTAAAATTTAGAAGATAGTTATACATTGTAAAATAAAAGAAAAATTTGGAATACAAAGGTTTATTGTTTAAATTGCTTTTTACTTTTGCAGATATCTGCTAGAGCTGTCCTACTCTAGCTTAATTTGGTCTTCAGTGTGTCATTTTCTATTATATGTTGTGACCCACTGATTATTTTTTATATCGTTGTTCAAATAATTGTAGCTTTGTTCCTTTTTTAAATAGAGATGAAACATAACATTGTCACTTATTATTCAGTGAATTAGAAATCTACGCCTAAAGCCAAGCATTAAGCATTTTAAGAAATGATTTGGTCAGTCAATCAGTAACCTTATCACATATGTGTTTTCACATATAGTTTGATAAGTTAGTTACGACAGAAAGTATTACATTTTAAATATTAAGTAAAACATGAAATAAAGATTATATACTTGTAGTAAATGGAAATAATTGCCAGGGAAACCAATGATAATTAATGCTTGCTGTGTTTTCAAGTCATGCAGTGAAAGGTGTTATATGGTGGATCATTTAAAAATAATAATACATATCCATATTCTTCATATCCAGTCATGCAAATATTTTATTTTGTAAAGCACTACTCCATCCATATCACCTTTATTTAAAGAGAGAAAATAATGTGGATTCTTAAGGTGAAAGAAAGACTTGAATCAGTTATAACATAGAAATTGAGTAGAGTAAGATCATATACTCAGTGTTTGCAATGACGTGGTCAAACAGTAGTTAAACGATAGAAAACTTATCAGAACTTGGAAGAAAAACTAAAATAATTGTTTCTTAAACCAAAATATGGCTTTCACAGATAAAGGATGAAGTTATCTCAGTCTGCTGTACAGTTTACAACACTTAAAAATGCAGAATTAAAGAATAAAGGTATTCAAAATAAGATGAAATCCACTCGCCAGAATGAAAAATATGTAGAGTTACAGGTTAATGCATAAATCAGGAGCAAGTAGCATTCTGGGAGAAATCGTTATAGACAGATTTTCCAAATATTACCCTCCATCAAAGTAAGGTAGTATTAAAGTTGAAAGAAAAATTCAGATGATAAAAGGCATTTTGCTTAATTTATGAAACACAATGGAGGTAATGTCCTGACTTTTGCTTGAATATCTATTCTTGGGACTGGCTCGCTCATATTCATTCATTTTTAATGCAAATAATGACTGTAGCAATGGGTTGACTCTTCAAAAGAACTCTTACAACTGAGTGCAAGAAATTATTGGCTGCTTTTTCAACATGTATCAGGACAATTCCCAACCTCGTAGTGTCAAACGAAAACTATGAGGTTCATTAGGGATAACGACTTAGCCAGGGTAAGTCACTCACTTGATTTCACCTATATATTGTACTTTTGATTCATAACCAAATATTTATTCAGATGTTCAGTTTGTAATGAAGAAAAGCAGTGCTCATTCAGTCATTCGTCATGTTCTTCTGTGTACACTACTGCTAGATGCTTTAAAAGTTATATTCATCTTAAAGTTACTTACTACGTCTATTTTGCTACAAATTGTAAATAGCTGCATAGATGTGTCATTTGTAATATTATTTAATTTTTTTCTCACTGTTGTTTGCTTATACAAAATGGCTGTTTTAGTTCTTGTAGTGCCATTAAAATGAGCAAAATGATGAGACTTTTTGTTTTTTTCTGACCGACTAAGTATAACATTGGATTAAGCTGATGCGGAAAATAAAGCAGTTCCAAATACAGTATGTGATTGCCTTTTTGATTGCTTTTTTGGTGTATTTTCCAAGTGGTACTGCTTGAACTTATTCTTTCATCTCAGAGAAAAGGGTAAGGATTTTATCTTTATCGGATATATGTTGTAGATCTGATACTTAAAAATTACCTTTACGACTCCAAATGTGTAGTAAAATACCAAATATGTATAGTATTGTACAGAAGAATCCCTTATTTTAAATTATGGTCTCTGTGCGTCATGTAGGTTTCAATACTATATTTAATTGTCTTCATTTATAATAATCACAGGATGCAGACATTAATGAAGTTGTCTCATATATTCTGACATGTTTCACTACACCAAGCATTATTTGCTTCTTGTTAATGATGTCTCTTTTCTGTCACTACTGCTGTTCCTGCTACAAAATAGGTATAGTTTCCCTTCTCTCAAAATCTGATAACAGAGTCATTAAACTATATGGCTAATACACTGTAATTCCAATTACAAATCGGTTGCAGTACTAACCTAAAGTGACTCATCCTTGGAACATGTTGTGTTAGACAGAAGTTCTTGCTTGGACAGTTTTATATTTGTCCCTTAACTGAATGCAATATTAAGTATGAATGCTGACACTAAAGGGACTTTTCTGTTGATGTGTCCTCAGTGATCCGGTGGATTATGATTTATGTATTGACTATAAAACTGCATAAGCAATCCCTTTAAATCTCCTTATGCACTTTAGCAGTGGAAGCTTTCTGTTCCTTCAGCATGTGGCCCTTGATAATTTTCTTGTGCTGTATATATTAAAATAGATGGGTGGTTTACTTTCAGAGGATGTTATACTAATAGTGCCTGAATTATGTAGAGGATATGAATTCTTCTGTGTGGTGACATTTTTTTATATGATGTCTTTAGTTAGAAAACAATTTTCCTTAGTTTAGGGGATCTTTATACTTTCATACTGCATAACTGAAGACATAATTCTGTTTGAGTTGGTCTGCTTAAGAATATTAAAAACTGAATTAGCTGTAAATTTGTTGTATCTGTATGTTTTGAAGTTTTAAATACTGTATATAGATTATTTAAGAAATTAAGAAATATAATTTTTTGACCTTTGCCCAGACACAGGGTAGAGAGTGTTTGTCTCTGCAGCATCTGGTACAAGGTGGGGAACCAGCCATTGAAGCACTGAAAACACATTGTAGGGCACAAGTAACTTACATATTTTTGGAATATTGCAGGGTATACTCATAATAATTAAACAAGTAGAGGTTCTTTTTCTTCCTTTTTATTTTAATTTATTCTGGAGTTAATATCATGTTTTCTAAAGCTAGTATGCTTTCTTAGTTGAAACATACTAGTTAAAGAAGGTTCAAGTAGAATTGTATTTACTACTACTACTTTCACTGCTGTTTTCCTGAGTATTCCACCGCTTTTTCAGTTTGTAAAGTAATTGTAGTATGGCATGACATGCAACAGAGGAAAACAGTACTACATAGTTTCGTAATTAATCTTATATATAAATTAGCTTAAATCAACATCCGTACTTAAAATCTGTACTTCATATTTTGAACATCATGAATATACTATTGCTGTCTAAATGGATTGTTGCCTGTAGTTCTAAATGGATTTTAATGAAAAAAATACACAGCAACCTAAGAAACTATTACTATGTTATGCATTTACAGTTTGGTACAACTAGAATTTGCTGCTACTGCCTCATAGCTCCAGCAGCCTGGATTCTGTGTGTGTATATATGCATGTGTGCAATATTTGCATGCTCTCCCTATGTCATTGCCCAGGTTTCCTCCAAGTTTATATAAAAAAAAAAAAAAAATTGAATTAAACAACCATATGTATTCCTAGTGATGGACTGGTACCCTTGGTTCCTGTCTTGCATCTGATCCTGATTTAAAAGACTCCATCTCACCACAGCCATGAAATTTGGATAAGCAGGTTTGAAACTTGATGAATAGTTGTATATTATTTAGACACTAGCCTAAAGAATGCCTTTGCAAAAATAATTTTACAGAGATCTCTAAAAGCGTTTAAAAAAAGAATATTAATGAACCACTAGTCAAAATATTGTACAAAAAGAGAGTGGCTGTCGTCGAAACAACTGATGAAAAAGAGTAATCACTAAGAGATCACTTACTCCTAACATGAAGCATTCACACAGAGTGAATTATCATGCAGCCATGTCATCATTAAAAGACACTTTGAATATTATGAATGGCTTGAGGTGACTGGTAAATGTATAATTGACTAGTGGGGGAGGGGCTATACTATAGTGAACCCCATAATATTTTTAAATGTAGAGTTTTGAGAATTTTTTTAAAAGTTTAAGCAAAGATTGGTCCCACTCGTGTTCCACATTGTGCCATAGCTATAGACTGAACTTTGTAGTTAATACCATAATCATTGACCACCTAACCCACACTCATGTTGAATTTATGTTTAGGTCAAACTGTTTTTTATTGTTTTTATTGCTTTTGTTTTTATAACATGGGTTTCAACAGTATGTCAAGGGGAGTTCTGAACAATAATACCCTTTTTCCTCCATCTCTCTGGATAGAACGTTTGCCACTGTATATTATAATGTAAATACTGAATCTGTGCACTTGACATAGTTTTTCATAAGTTTTTTATGATATTGGTGAATTTTCCAGTGAGCTGGTAAGTTTTAAAAATAGTATATATGTTATATTTTAATGTTTGTCATGTGTGAGCACAGTCCTAACACCATCTGTCAGTGAGCCGCCACTAGAGGTTTGTTATAAATTCTGTGGCACTTGGAACTTCTTCATGTTGTTGACACTGAGGGATGAATACTCAGTGTGATACATTTTAACTGAAATGAATGAATGAACAAAGCAAATAAGATGCATGATGTGTGTACTATATCCTAGATTTTTAAAACATTCTGGAATAGAAGTTATTAAAGAATAAAATTTGCTGATGCTCTTATTGTTAAAGCACCATGACTATTACACACAATGCACTTTGCATTACATAAACTTCTTGCATTGCTGAATATCCTTTGTGTGGATTCAAATGCAGTATCTTTGTCTAAGATGTGCTCTGATAGCTAATTGAGCTGACGTCTTGCCTGTTATTTCTTTTACTTTAAGAGCACTTTTTTTTTCGTAAGCATAGAGAACAGTGAATTCTAGATTCTTCCATCTATATTTGAGTCTTGGTCTTTTTTTTTTAACATTTATTGGTTCCCCATGGAGGTACAAGTGTTTCCCTTGGCTTTGCATTATGCTGTGCTTCACATATTTGATTATTGATTAAAGAATGAAGCAAACCTGTAAAGTTGCTAACATCTTGATTTTACCTAGTTTTGCCCCAAGAATCTCTTTTAGTATGTACATTTAAACAAAATTAGTAATAATAATCATCACAGGAACAGTGATTTTTTTTTATTTGATAGCTTACATGTTTCTTTTTTAATAAGTCCCATTGGAACTGCTGTTTTGGTGTCAGTCCTTTATTAAAGCATTTTGCAAGCTGGTTTTTATATAATTAGGATCTTATTTAAAATGAAAATTTTATGTGCTTCTCAGATATGACTGTAATTCTACAGACTTTTCTGTGCATGCAGTCAAAGGAATGGTTGGTCTATACTACTTTCCTTAAAATATAGCTTATGAGTATAAAAAACATTGTTTCTTGGACTGACAGCTGTTTTTTTTATTTTGAGAAAGACTATATTGCAGTGAGCTCTAAATTGGAAGTGAGATACACTATTAAAATTGAGTAAAATTCAATCAATTTACATGGATTGTGTTTATGCTATTCAAAACAACCATAAGTAAATGAATAAATAATAATTTAACTGTGTTGAGTGGGATGGAATTGTTCAGTGTTGTTTTAATAATTCACAAGTAATTTCACTTTGCTGATAGTCTTCAGAGAGCTGTCACCAATCCTTTTATATCAAAAATTGTCATTATTGAAGTTATTTAATGTATTTATGTGTGTTTTTGATTTCCTCTCAGGATCCACCATTGTACTGTTTGGGTTCCAGGAGGTACCAGATTGCCCTCGTGTGTATGTTTTGCATGCAGTACATGTATGCCCTTTAAATGACTGTCATTACATTCCATATTTTTTCTATTGTCCCCTAGTACTAGCTGATCTTTAGCACATTTGAAAACCTACCCTTAATGAGGTATTTGGAAAAATAATTGGATGACTTTGCAAATCATAATATTTTGTTATCTGATATTATTATTTGATGTGTTCTTCAATGCCTGTTTTATGTTGAGATGTATTGTACTTGCAAGGTGCATTCATCATCTTGTCATAAAGACGGAAGTCTATTTCAGACTTGTTCATGGGTATAGCATTCTCTTTGAATGTGAAATGTCAATTTGGAACCTCCTTGCATGTCCTTACCAAGAAATCATTGTAGAATGTTTGTAAATGTTTATTGCTCTAATCCTGAATTTGCCATATATAAGCCACATATAGAAATATTTGGACATGTGCTGAAACATGACAGAATAAGTCACAGATTGAATAAACAGTCAAAAAGTGGAAATCACATTTATTTTGATAAATCTCAATATATGTAAAGCTGCCAGAATCAAAATATGAACTGTAGTAATTTTACCGAACAGTATTATACTGAGCACAAAGAACAGAGAATTTGTGGACTGACTGTTCATTCATTTAATGAATCTACGACATTTATTTCACTATTTGAACATATTTGGAAAAATAGACAATATAGTTCATTGTAAAGATTAACAGAATATAAAAGATATCTAGCTTTAAAATTAAGCACATCAATGTTACTGTGAGTAGCTTACCTTAGAGTTAAAGCCAGCAAGTAGTAAGAAAATGGCTGAAGTAGTGGAAGATAAATCTTTTAAAATATCACATCAAACAAATGTAAATTTGTATCAAGTGTAACCTGCTGAATATACATAAAATTAACAAAAATTTGTATCATGTTGGTATTATTGGAAGCAAGCTTGGATGGGATATGAACAAAGATAATTATACTTAAGTAAAACACAAACAGGGCTGCACAGTTAAGGATAACATACTGCTTGGAATATTGACTATGTTTATACAGTACTAGTGAATATATTTGCGCCATGGTTGTGTGTTCAGTTTGTGTGGTTTCTAGGGATTCTAAGTCTGTATACCATATCTCTTTTGTGTGTGTGTGTGTGTGGTCTCTTGAGTTAATCTTCTTTTGGGGAGGGGGGTGTGCATAGGTGCTTGTTTCATGTGCTTTTTCCCTTTCAACTTCTCTACCTTTTTATAGCTAAACTATGCCCTTTGCAATGAATTTTCATCATTTATTCATTTTAATATTGTATACATACTTTCAAAAGTGAAACAGTAGTGTGTTTGTGGCCTAGTAATTTTCCTTCTAGCTGTAATTAAATATTTACGTGTAGTTTTTTCTTGTGTGTAAAAAATATATATATTTTGACATTTTATTAGTGTAGAAAGAAATACTTATGAAATCATGTAACACAGTTTTCTTTCTACACATGTGCACACTATATGTAGTGTTTCTAGAAGCATTTAATTTTTAGATTCTGTTCTCGTATTAGCTCTGCAGCACCTAATCATTTTTTCCTTTTGACAGCATCATACAGTATATCTAATATGTCCTTTCAATCGAGAGGGATATATTTATATTAGGACTTAGTAAACATAAAGCAAGAGTGTAGTTCAATCAAGTACTTTGGAATGAAGAGCTTAATAAATAATCCCATTAGCGCATGAAAGGTATCATCTGGGTTCTGTACAAAGCAGTCTACACTGTCCTATTTTATTTGCTGGAATGATTAATTCACCAGCAGTGTCTATATAAATGATTGTATATTGGCAGGGTATCCCCATCTAAAATTAAAGAAAACATCAGCTTAATACATATGGTATATACTTCATTCATCTCTTCTACAGATACTGCATTTTGGATTCCAGCAGGATGAAAGCTGAGGTAGCTGGTTTCTGTCATGATTCTGTTCAGGTTTTCTCCCAGAGCAATTTCCTTATGAAGCGCATGCTTCTCTAGCTCTTTACCAATCTGAAAAAAAATATCTTTTGAAAAGTATAGAAGACCTGCTGTTGGTTGCAAACAGCTGAGGACATACTAAGTGTCTACCTTCTATCGGGCTGTGCAGGACTTAGTGGTTCATCGCAGTGAACAGCAAGTCTCCAGAGAACAAGGCTTTTGTGAGTCAGTGGTGCAAAGCGTATATAATTGAAAGTTTGAATAGTGTTTGCAGACTCAAACTGTTGAAATATATGAGGACCGTTTTCCATTAAAGTGCTTTATCAAATGAATTAAAAACCTGTAAAATTGCTTAAATATAAAAACTGCAGGTTGTGTCTAAGAGGTTTTTCCTAATATATTTATGAAACAATTTTTTAAATTGATAATGTAATAATTGGTATTTTTATGTGGACATTTTTCTAAATACAATGTCTTATACATTAATCTCTAATAAGGCAATATACTGTGTTAGAAATGCAGAAATATTTAAATTAAATAACATCTGGCAATTAACCTTGTGAAATTACAGTAATTACCCTGAATGCCATTATATTTTATATTTTTAATATTACACATGGAAATAGATTTTTTGAGATGTGTAGAGCATGAGCAGTAGTGTTCTGTGAATCATTATGCTTTGGTGAATAAACCTAGATGCAAGTGTTAGCCTAACTGACTTCTACTTCTCGATGACTGCATTATCTGTTTGGCTGAAAGCAATACCTCTCTCTTCACCCAGTTGAATTCAGAGTACTATATTTTTGATGACTGCTGCTGACATTGATCTCCTTGTTGTATGATAATTTACATTATGCAGTCAGCTGTAATCTATATACTTGTCTCAAGTCTGTTTCCTTTTGTTTCATTTTTGAAAAGAAATGAATCCCTTAACACCCAAATCAAGCTAAAAGCAATTTACACTTGTTTAGTTTGATGTAGACATAAACATTGCATGCGTTATGTTTTTTCATAAATCAGTTCAGTTTCCATTCCTGATTTCTCAACCAAAGCAGAGATAAAACCTTTATTTTAAAGTGAAGTCTGGTTTGCTTCACTAATCTTTAGCAACTGCATCATGAAGGAAAGAAAATGCAAAGAAAGATTCTTACCTCTAATATATATTATTAGCAGAAAGGCTGAGATTTTAATGATCTTTTCTGGTGTAGGTACATGTCTGTACATTCAGTTTATTGGGATTCTGGCACTGGCAAGGTGATGTTCCATTACAGTAGTTAAAGCGGCAGTAGTGTTAGTTGTCCATCAGCTATAAGATATCTAAGAAATTCTTCCAAGCCACATGAAATGCACCCATAGCATCTGTTCTTCAGGTATCAGTAAGACATTTACTCAGCTGTGACAGATGGAACGTTCATCACAGGCAGGCATGCACTCCTGAAATACCCTTCATTTACTGCAGCAGTCCCTCTCTCGCTCGCTCTCTCGCTGTGTGAATGTGCATGTGAATCTGCGTGCGCATGTTTGTGTGTGTGTGTGTGAGTGTGAGAGAGAGAGTGGGGGAGAGAGTGGGAGGGAAGCAGAGAGAAACACAGAGGGAGGGAGAGCAGAAGCTGCTCCGGGAAAGTCCACGGCTCATATGAGCTACAGCTGGCAAGCTCATGCATCAGCAATAAAGAGCTTTTTATCTCATCAGCTGAAGTGATATCTTGGTGACTTCATTGCATTGGAGTTATATAAACTAGAATGCAGGCACGTCTGGGAAAAGGATGAATTGAAATTTTATTGCAGTACTGTTTTTTTTTTTAAAGGATACTAGTCTAGATATTAATATTCATAGTATTCATTCTTCTCAGTTCTTTTATTTAAAGACCAGAGTTGGGGAGATATTTGTAAATTCTGAACAGCAGAATGCTCTGCTGACACCTTGGTAGAGGTTACCTTATGACATGCTGTGTTGCAGATTGTGTACAAAAACTTGTTGAATTTTGTGTAGAATCGATTCAATTGTATGAATTTGGCTGTAGTTACTTAGGACTTTAGAGTATAATATATTTGGCTGTCAAGGTTTGTGACATGCAAAATAATATAAACATATTATTAAGAAAAAATATAAAATGTGGTTCTTATATGTAAACACGTGTGTGTAAAATAATGTACGTGTTTTGAAAAATCAATATTGCATAAGGGCAAAAGGTTTTTTTTTTTTTTGATCATTTCGTGGTTAGTTTGAATGTGGTTCAGTCTTCCCATTATGTTGAGTGAATCACGTTTTCTCTGTAGTTGGCCTTTGTAAAACAGTGCTGGTCTCTTTTTAGAAACCAACTTGTTTCTTTAAGCTAAAATCTACCACTAAAAGACCTTTAAGCATTACTAGTTGATAAGAAATGGAGGTTGTTTTGCACCCTTAGTAGCCATGAAAAAAATTCAATTACCTATGATCTCATGAGTATAACTGAAGTGTTTTGCTGCTGATACATTTAGATAGTTATAAATGTTGGTACCTATATATAAAATACATATAGCTTACAACACTAGTTTGATAGAATAGCTGATACAGTTAATATGCTAAATATAAGACTTTTCCATCATTTGCCCCTGGCATTGACTATTCATCTTGAACACTGTACCACATAATATAGCAAGAAAGGGAGGTTTGAAGGCCAATGTGTCCAACTGCATGAAACACAGATGATTTCTGACAACGGAGACAAATTCTAGTTAAAACAAGGTTGTCAGAGAATAATCTAGAAAAATACCTTGCTTTGTTGCAGGATGTGTATTTGGAAAGTGTTAAGTGACTACAAGTCGTTTCCAGGATACCTCTGCATTGCTGCTTGTAGTTTATCCTCCTTCAAATTCAACAGTCAAATATGAATTCCTTTCCTGGACTGAGTTCCCAAAGTGATGTTCCTACTCTGCATTGTCTTATTTTGTTCACAGACAACCAGTATAAAAGTGACCAGTAAACTAGAATTAAAACTGTTTTTGACTTGTACACATTTGAGTTTGTTTACTTAAAAGTGCAGAAGCCAATTTTGTGACTTGGCTCCAGGTTCCTTGCTCCTTGACAATAATGTTTAATTTTTATTGAACATTTCATATGTTTAGGGATAAAACCATTTTGTAAGGGCCTAATTTTAGTACCTGTTTGTGTCTTCAAATGGTCCATGTTTTGTTTACCAATGATAAATATTTATATTGAACTTCTCCATATCGTAATGACATAGTTCCTGGTGAGATTAATATTTTCACAATGATTAAACATGGATTTTTGCATGATTAAAGAATAAATAACAGGACAGGTAATATACAAAATTCATAGCTGGAAAGAGATCAATAAGGGCATTAGTGAATAATCAGATCCTTTTGTGCAAAAAGTGTATTCACTTACCTCCGTGGTATTCAACCAGGTCTATAAGTATTCTAGCACTTCTACATATTGTTCTGCTCTACACTGATACATGCATTTATGCCAATCAAATGCTCATTAACCATTGTTTAGAAGAATCTGATAGTTTAATGGTAGAGTAGAACAAAAATGTGAACTGGTTAAGGATGTTTGAAGGGCTGATTTGTAACCAGTGCCTTAGAAATGATTTTTGATCTAGGATTACCTGTGGAAGAGAGTTACAGAATGTACATAATTTGAAATCCATTCTTAGCAAAGTCAGAGCTTATTTCACACTAGCAGCCTAGTTTAGCTGTAACAACAATTTTTATGGCTTTGTAACCCAGAACAGTCTGAAAATGTAGGCACAAATTATTTTATGTGCTATAATGCTGTATTGTAACCAATCTTAAAGTTTCATTACAGTGATAGTTGAAAATGTTTATTTAGGAAGTTATTTTGTACCTGAACTAATTGATGATTATTGTGATGTTATACAGTAGATCTTGCTGAATTGCATACACTTATAAATATCAATGCAATGTTATAGGTCCATTAATAGCTTGGTAAATTAATCCTCTGAGGACAAAACTCCTATATAACAAATTTTGCATAAAACACACTATAGAGTGTATGCATCAAGGTTATTATAGTTTTGCCTTTTTATATTAGTTTTTATTTCTATATAATTTCTGACCTTACTAAATTTCAGTTTAGTTTTAGTTTTCCTTCTTTATGTAGTTTTAGTTCACAAAGACATTTCTGTTTTATTTATACTGTATATGTATTAGTTTCAGTTTTAGTTTAAAAATTATGGTATAGTTAAAGAGCTACTATTGAGTTTACCTTTATGTCTCAATCAGACAGAACTGTTCTCTTAACTGGTTTGGATATACTGTAAGTTTAATGTTAGTGGAAGCTTACTACACTACATGGTTTACCATCTGTAATCAAAACCAGATACTGAATATGAACAATGTTATACAATTTTATAATTTTTAAAATATTTTCTATGTCATTTGTGCTGAACTAAATGTGCACTGACTGTTGGCACTTTTCATCTTTTCCTTTACTTATGCATAATGGTCCAATTAGTGATGATATTTAAGGTTTCAGGTTTTTACTGTAAATGTCTATAGCACACTCCAAGACAATGTGCTTACGATTAATGCCTTCAATATTGTATTCAAATATCTCCCATACTGTACTTTATTTTCTATCAGTCATTTTGATCTGTAGTCTTGCAACTACAATTTATAGACTGAATTTTGCCACCTGCAGGCCTGAAAAGATATCATAAATCAGAAAATAAATTCTACTGTGGTCTGACAGGTGTGATCGTGAAAACCATGGGGGCTTTGGAAGAACAAGGCTATTAGGCTTAAATCAGTGTGCCGACCCCACCTAGCTGTACTGAGGTAAACAAAATAAAATAAACATGAAGGGTCAAGGTTAGGGGTAGTGAGACTTGAGTAAGTGAAATATGGACAGCCACAAAACAGTAGAAACAGCATCTGAGATTAGGAGCAGCTGATACATTTTCTAACCACTCTTATCCAGAGCAGGATCTCAGAACACCTGGAGCCTATCCCAGCAGCTTTGGATGCAAGGCAGAAAAAATCCCTGGGCAGGGTGCCAGCCTATTGCAACAATACTCACATATATATATTTATTTATTTCTCAATATGTATGACATGGCTGACGTTAAGAACAAAATTAGTATTTTCAACTATTAATATTTCAACTATCTATTTTGAGAGAGAGAAGGGAAAGAGGGAGACAAATATTTTAAAGCATAATTCTGCCACAGGATTATTTTCTCAGTATCAGGTATTTTAAGCTATGAATGTAAAACTAAGCAAAGTTAAATGAATAAATACAGAATAAATACAAAAACACATTAGTAGGTTTAATTTTTTAACCGTTGGAAGAGTCTCTTCACCCACCTACCTGTAGTTCAGCAGAGACATTGCCAACTCAGGAATTTGTATCACTTCGCTGTTAAATGACCCTTTCAAAGGAAAAGTGATTGGTCAGCAACAATATGCTGATCTTGTATTTCGACTGTCAGTCTCTTGATCAGTGCAGTTTTATTTTCAAAAAGGATTTCTACTGTGCAAAGTGGCAGGTCAATTATTGTCAACAAAATGCAGAAACTTGAGAAATAAACTGAAATGTTGCTCAGTCATTATTTTTCTGTCCATGCTGTAAAGGTTTTCTGGACTATCACGTTCCTACTTCAAGCGTTTGAATTAAATCTTGATATACAAGAAGTTCAAAGAAATTTGGCAGCTCATCATATTGGACAGCAGACTCATGCAGCTTGGAATTTGGCTTAGTGTGTGCTGCTGTATTAATTGCAGTGTACATCTTCTGTATCTTGGGTTCGGTCAGAATTACAGTTAACATGCCATCATTTGTGAATAGACAGAAATTCTGTAAAGGATTATTTGTATCTAATATTTTTCTCTTGAAATCCAGCACATTCAAAGTAAAATCATCCCCTTGTTATTCTACAGTATCACTTGAACCAGAATCTATCATCCTGTCACTGTCAGCTCCTGAAGAACTGTCACTGTTATCACACAGTAAATCAGTATGCTGCTTAAAAAGAATATTCATTGTCTGGTATTAATACTGTGTGTGCTGTAGAATGCTAAGTTATTTTGCTTGAGTGTTTGGTTATTTAATGCATAATGTTGTTGTAGTAGAATTTTTAGAAAGTAATAAATAGAACCTACCCAGTGTGACATGGAAACATAAACCTGTATGCTTAAAATCAAAATGCAGATTATTAAGAGGTTGGAAGTGGCAGAACAGAAGTGCTACATAAAAGAATCATTGTGGCTGGTACTTGTACATGATATGGTAAAGCAGGTCCGCCGCTTAGTAAAAGTGTCCATTCTAAATAAATAATTGGGTGCGCTCACGCTGGGGAGTAGAGAAGTTGTGAGCGATCTGTTGAAAAGACTACTTGTCTCCTTGTTGGTGCGAGGTGGTTAGCCGACTGTGCGTTGCCTTGCTGGCATTATCAGCCTGGGGCAGCAATTAGGCAATTGCACCTGAAACTTTTCCCCAGCAGGGAAAGTTCTCTTTTTATTATTCAAGGGAATTTTTAGCTTGTTGGTAATCTAGGGTTTAATATTTGGAAAGCTGTACATGGTTTCTAAGGGTCCAGTAGTGCTGACACAGAAAATAATGCAGTCTGAGATCCCTCAGTATAGTCAACATGTGAGTCGCACATAATTTCTTATCCTGTCCCTAGTTATTCGGAGCTATTTCTTCTCTATCCTGGTGGTAATAGAATTCTGTACGATGACATGCTTGTAGGTTGGGAGTAAAATGGATAAGATTTTGGTCAAATCTGCCCAGTAGTGTCACAGCTTAACATTTAAAGACACTTATTTAAATGCATATTAAACAGTGGCATGTATTCATAGTTCACTTTACTCAAAACTAATATTAATATTTGTATTTATTTTTTACAATTTAAAAAAGCGTCACTTAAGATATTGTAAACATCTGGAATATAATGAAAATAATGTCTCACACAAATAACAGGTTAAAAGAGAGAACATTTCTGATTAATTTTAGTAATCTATAAAGGCGCCTGAATTATAAGTGGTGATCTCACAAGTGCATTCTTCAGTTTATTGTTAAATATTTCTACTAAAAAAGGACTTTGTTAGGTTAATAAATGTTTTA
Organism: Polypterus senegalus; assembly: GCF_016835505.1. Taxonomy (NCBI): domain Eukaryota; kingdom Metazoa; phylum Chordata; class Cladistia; order Polypteriformes; family Polypteridae; genus Polypterus; species Polypterus senegalus. The sequence goes on from NC_053154.1 coordinate 230,031,961, forward strand.
AATATTATATTTATTGTAATTGTTTTAAATATATTGAATATTTAAGTTTAGCTTTGTTCTCGTGTATATAGGACAATGGGTATATAGCTGATTAAAATTCCAACTTGTATGTCTCCTCACAACAGTTGCCAATAAAACAATAACATACTCTCACAAGAAAAGTATAAATAGAATGTAACATGCATATACATTTATATACTGTACAATATATATTTGCTATACAGTATGTATTGGTAATTTCACCTAGGACATTTTTATAAGGTAATGGGGGCTCCAGTGTACTGCTGTTGGTTAAAACAAAACAAAAAAACACAAAAACTTTCTGCACATATTTTTTTTTTTTTATTATTAGATCAAGAGTTGCTATTATTGGCTGGCACTATGGTATAATGGTATACGGTTTTGGACCTAGGACTTTGAACACAGAGGTTGTGGGTTCAAATTTTGCCACTGTCTCTGTGTGACCATTTGCAATTCACTTCACTTGCCTGTGCTTAAATTCAACTAACAAAAGAAATGTCCTCTTTATGTCACATAGAAACAAAGAAGAATGAATCATGTGGTGCTGCAGACAGTCGAATGGCGGGCTGCTTGCTGTCATGATTATAGCAACAATTGAAATCATTAAGTAAATCAAGAAGGGAAGACTTGGATGAAATTGGAATAAACACACTTTGCATGTGTGCATGCAAAGTGTGAATGTCTCTTATCCCTGCCTAAGTTTGTGGAAATTATTATAGCTGCTAAATTCCTTCTCTAGTTTACTCTCATACTAACACTTTAGTTTAGACACTTTAATTGGCTTTCAAGGTTTTTATCTACATTTCTTGCATGTTTTCATGTCACAGTTTAGAAATGCATTGGCAGGAGAATACTTCCAATGAAAATTGCTTCATTTGTAAATAAAGTACACTACTGCTATTGGTGCTTTTCATAATACAATTCTATTACGAAATTTAGCCATTAAGTTAGTATTCCTGTAGTTTAAAATATAGTGATGTTGCTGAATTTTAATTGGCTTTAAAGTGCAGTATTTTGCTAATAAGTTGATTGATGGGAGGCTTTGCAAGTGATAACAGTCTCTTAAGACATAACCAGAGAGTAAAAGTTCAAACCCATTATAATTTTAATTTTATTAGTTTTCATCAACAGTTTACTTGTAAATATTTTAGTAAATTTCTTAAAATCAGTTGAATCTGACAAAATAAAGTCAAAGTTTTGGTTTTCTTTTTATTACAATAACTGAGGCTGAGTGAGAACTTTCCTTTAGTATTTCACAAGATAATTGGTGCTTGATGCTTTAGTGGCAGCAGCCTGCCCAGTAGCTAAAGAAGTGCTTTAAGAAAGGAGTAGAGACTTTCAGAGACAGAGTTTAAATAAGAAATCCACACATCTGTTTGTGCCTTTCTTTGAGCGATACTAGAAAGTATGACCATGGATGGCAGAAAGTGACTGCTTTCACTGTTATTGTTGTGCTAACAGTGTTCATTAAGTAACTAAAGCTTTAGTGCTGGTCTGTGGCAGGATAGCAAATTGGTTCATCGCAGATAGTTACCTTAATCTTCAGGATGAAATAGCCATTTTAGCTTTATAAACATAGTATGTAAGTGTGCATGTCTCATGAAAATTGGCATTTCATGTTTTTAGAGAGTTCTGCTGCCAATAAGCTGAGTGGATGAAGCTTAATTTCTTTCAGAAATGTTGAAACCTGCAGTGGTACACAGCAGGATATGCTGCTGCTTAGGGAACAATACTTTGTTTTCTGATGACCCTCAGACATAAGGCCTTAATTACCAGAGACCTTAGTTGGCCACTCTCTCTGTTCTCTCCCTCTGTTTTGTCTCACGTGGCTCTGCTTGTCTTTTGCTGATTAAGTAAATACACTTTTGGGTCTGTTTGTTGTCTCTTGTGAAGGTCATCTTATAAGTTAGTCAGAAAAGAAGGATAGTGTATTTGACATGTGAGTTTCTGTGTTCTAAACCCAACAAATAACATTTAGAAATATGTCAAGTGTTTTGCCTTTCTGATGAATAGTTCCATTGTAGAATATAGGCAAATTATAATATTAATACTGGAAATACACACCTCATTGGCCAAATCCACTCTAGACAGGAATCCAATATCCGAAAGTCTTAGGTGGTTTTCCTACAGTGGTGCTTTGACAGTGTCTTCAATTCTGTATACTGTAGTTCTCACTGATTATAAAAGCTCCTACAGCCCCTGAAAGTTGATTCGGCATGGCTTGTCTGACTTGGTGTGAATCTTCAGGATTCTCTATGTTGCCCTCGCAAGTCTGGGGAACACTGGTCTAGTGCATGCACAGTTGGATTTTTCCATGGCACCGTAGGAAAATGAGTCTGGAATTCCCTTGTCAGGGACAGTCTGTTCCATCGTAAAAATTTTGGCGACGGAAATCTAACATAAATTTCGAGGCCCCTTATCATCTTCTGGTAAGAATCAAGAGACACTTACCCATGGTGAGGTCACTGGGGATTCATTGGCGACTGTTCTGGCAGCCTAAGGTTTAAAAGCAAAGTCCTTCTTATTCAGGTCTATGTGTGCCTTACAGCCTTCCGGTCGGGATGCTGAAATACAGAACAGATGACCTGCCATTTTAACAGTTAGAGGCTGTGAGGCTTTTCAAACACTTTTCATTGAATTTGACCATTTGATAGTAAGTATCTCATCATTGTCTGTGGCAAGCAGCACTCAGTCGATGAAACCATTCGTCATCCCCCAAGCCAAGTGCTCTTCCTGCAGATAAGGATCTCAGTCTTGGACCCTGTATGTCAGCCAGCTGTCTTCAGACATTGCAGCACATCCCGATGGTGACCATTGCTTCCCCACTAGCTAGCCTTTCTAGATGTTTTCTTTTAAATTTCTGGGCCCTGATGTTTGTGCCAGATGTGTGGGATTATGGTCCAGGTTTTGGTTACAGTAAAAAAAAAAAATTGCGGGTCCCTGCCAAGCAGACAGCCAGAAATCCTGCTTGTAACCACTAGGCAGCACCACTGAGCCCAAACTCACAGAGACAAAAATATCCTGGTCCAATGTGCAATTAACAGCAAAGTAAACCACTGACAGTTCTTCCTTCCTCCTCCAAAAGAGCATTGCCAATTACCTCCCGACTATGACTCGATTTAAGTGATGGAGCAGGCATTCTTTTAAGCTTGACCCAGGAACTGCTTCCAGTCTCCTGTCCAAGTCCTGTGAAGCACTTCTTGGTTGTACACAAACCAGGGCAGTCCTCCCCCAGCAGCACTCAGCGGGTGCCTTAAACTGGTTCAGCCTTGAGGAACCTGCAGTATGGGGAATGAACTGCTCTTGGTCAGCCTGTTTACCTGGTCAGTCCTTATATTATGGCCTCCTGGCCAGGCATGAATCCTTCCTTTATCCTGGCTAGGATACCTGTCCTTCCTTTCTGGAACCTACAACTCTTTAACCAGTACTTACTTTTTAATGCTTCTGTTGAAATCATTTTATAGGGGCTGAAAGCTATCTGTGCTTAATGCAAGTAAAAAAAAGTCTGAGATGAATTCGGAAGTCATTGCATTAAACCTGTTGTATTTATCTGTCTAATGGGTTCTCTTAGTGTATCCAATGATGGGGGAAGGGATGCATGTAAATTAAAAGAAATGTGGGCCTTTGGTAGGGTTTAGCATGCCAAATGCATGTTGGTTATATGACCTTCTGCTTTAGGCAATCATTTCTGCTTAACCGTAGTGAAACTTGCTCCTTCAGCTGACGTACATAGATGTAACCTGTAAAGAATCATTCATCAGTGTAGTCAATAGGGAACTGGGAAATCATTAGGCTGACTTCTAAAATAAATTCCTTTCATATTGCTGCATCTTCAATGACATTAAATAGGTCACTGCTCTGGTTTCTGAATCCCCCACTCCCAAATCTTCATATATCATTTTTTCATATCATTCTAACAGCTAATGGTTTGGGTCACCTGATGTTTTTGAATTAACAGAATATTCTTGCAATTGTTGTGCCTATACTATTAATGTCAAATGAGTTCTAAGGACACTTTATACGTGATTTTTTTTTTAAATTTTAAAGTTTCTTCTCTCTCTTGTTAAATTAATCTTAGCCTGAATGAATCTATTAACTTTTTACATTTAAGATTTTCATTTAAAGATTTACCAGTGTTGTTTCTTGTCCTAGTGTGTGTATAAAAACATAGGGTACTCCAGTTTCTGTATTACATCTTGCCTGAAGAAGGGGCCTGAGTTCCCTCGAAAGTTTGCATATTGTAATCTTTTTAGTTAGCCAATAAAAGGTGTCATTTTCCTTGGCTTTTCTCTGAGATTAGTGTGGTAATGTAATGTAAAACATGGAAAGTGAGAGGCTGTTTATGACTGCTAGTGGACTTTGGTGCATATTTTCATGAACAACTTCTGTTTATTAAAATACTGCCTTTCATAGCTATTGAATACTATCTGGCTTCTTTGTGTTTGTTTACATGTCTGCTGTAAATTAGTAATATTGTTTGGTTACAGTATCAAATATCTAATCTAATCTAATGTAGATACATATAATTCATTTCAGAAAAGGTATGTTTACTTTAATGGACAGTTGGAATTAAAGTTTTGTTTTCAGTAACTTTAATAATGTATATATTTATAAGATTTTTAAAGTCGAAAACCCTGAAAAGAATGTCCTGGTAAATGGAGTCCTGGTCCCTGTCAAAACAGTTTGTGCTTTTATTAGAAAATTCCAACACAAGTTGTTATAGTAATGTAATATTTTTAAAATTAACTACCTTTCCTATGAATTAACATATAACATTTGTTATTGTTTTCTGTAATCTTAACTTGTATGGCCTGAATCAGATTTGCAAGTCAGCGCATTCTGCTTTGTTCTTAAGTTTTAGGTTTGCCAATGAACAGCTGGGCCTGTACATATGCCTTCTTGAGCAAGGGGACCTTGTGGGCACTGCAAGATTTCAATCCATTACAGTGTAGAGTGTTATCAATGGTGTTCTTGGTGACTGTGGTCCCAACTGTCTTCAGATCATTAACATGCTCCTCCTGTGTAGTTTTGGGCTGATCCCTCACCTTTCACATGATCATCCTTACCCTGTAAGACAAGGTCTTCCATGGAGCTCCAGACCGTGGGTGATTGATGGTCATTTTATATTTCTTCCATTTCCGAATAATCACACCAACAGTTGCCTCCTTCCCACCAAGCTTCTTGCTGATGGTCTTGTAGCCCATTCCAGCCTTGTGTAGGTCTACAATTTGTCCCCAACGTCCTTTGACAACTCTTTGGTCTTGCCCATGGTGGTGGAGAGGTTGGAATGGAAGAAATGTATTCTGTGGACAGGTGCGCTTTATACACATAAAGGGTTGAGATAAGGAGTATCTATAATTGATTGATAGGAATCTGTGCCCCACATGGGCACACAGTTTTCTGTGGGAGCCAGAATTCTGGCTAGGTTGTAAGGGATCAAATACTTACTTCTCTCAATGACATGCAAATCAATTTTAAAATTTTTGGAGACTGTTAATTTCTTTGTAAGTGAGCAAACTTACAAATATATATAGATAGATATAGGTTAGTAATCTGAACATCATTATCATTTTTCATTTCAGCTTCTGCTGTATTAGCACTGTTTTCTGGCTATATTACATATGAGTATCTTTGGCTTCCGAACAACACTTTATATTTTTATACTGTTAATATATAAGAACATATAGGGGAGTTGGAAATATAAAATATTGAATTATGAAAAAAAAATCTCACTTTTTTCATTGCTGCTAGACCTTTCTGTATCAATTTTCAAGTGCAAATAAGCTAATCTCTCACTTTAAAATGCTTGTTTTCCTGAATTCCTGCCTGCTTTAGAGTAGATAGAAATTAGTGGGTTCAGGTTTTTAGCCCTTCTGAACCTACCTCCATTTCATTCATAATATGGATGTCAAACTGGAAAGCAGTAATGCCCAAGCTTTTAGACTGGGGCTAAGCTTTATATATGCTTCTTCTTCCCTTTCTTCTTTTTGTTTTTGAAGTCGTGATTTTTTTTTTTCTTAAAAACAAGTGGAAAAGATGCACACACATTCTTTTATTCTGCCTCTTATGTGCTATTTGTAAATATTCTATCTTCTTATTTCTGTTTACACACTTTTGCTTTTTACATTACAACCACTTTTCAGAGTACATACTGTATATAGCACATGCCAATAATATCATATGAAATATGAAATAATAAAAAATAAATAATATGAAATAATTCTACACTACAATAATTCAATTTTGTACAATTATTTCAGCATAATTAAGGAAGCCAAGAATCTCAGAACAAACTCTCACAGACCACTAAAATATATAAATGAGTAGCTCTAGTTAAGTAGGTATTTCAGTTAATTTCTTTAAAAAAGAGTAGCTTTAGAGAATGACGGCTCACCTTTAAATTATACCGATTAACATTCTTTGAAAATAACAAACAAAGAAGCTTATTTAAGAAGGCATTTCAGTCAAATTCAGAATTACCCTCTGGTTAAAAGATTGACTGGGTTAAAAACAACCAGACACAATAACCCACCAGGAGTTAAACACCCATGTTTTATGATAAGTGTCTCAGCCCCTATTGCTCATTATCTGCCTTTTCTTTTGCAGTGCAATTATTTAACACTAGCAGTGTAAGCCCATGCTGTAAAAAGTCTGGGCTCTTAGAACTATTGAATTTGTGAGAAAAAAAATTTAAATGTACAATTGCCAGTTTTGTTTTGCAGACGTGCTCGATCCCCCACTACCAGTTCCCTAAACCCCACACCGCCCCCGACACACACCCTTACTATCAGCGATTAAGCAACTTTCTCACTCGTTTGTCATTTCTCGGTGGTTTCACTTTGGCAGCAAGTCGTCTTAATTCAGCTTCATGCTGTAGCCTTGTCCTTCTTTCTTCTTCCGGGCTGGACAGACAGACACACACACTTCCATGCGTAGATGTTTATATATAAGATTACTATTCAAAAGCTTGTTGCAATAGTCTATGTAAAAATGGACATCATATGAATAATATTACTTTGCTGAAATCCTAGTATAACTTCAATTGTAATGTGTTCAGTGGATATATCTTAATAGAAGATATTTACGGAATTTTAAATCATATTTATACAGAACATGGAAGTGGTGGTGTTTATGTTATTTCCGACTGTGAGGAGTTAAATGCAGAAACACAGGATATGGCTTTTGGGTGTCAGTGATGTCAAGCCTAAAGACTATGTAGCATTCTGGCTAGCTGAACCCAGCCAAATGCAAGGATCCATCAGTTGTTATTGTTCGAAATAACACTGACATTGCAGTAAACAATGAAATGTGGCAGGTGGCATAAAGTTTGTCATGATTCCATGTGTTAGTCACATTGCATGACTAGAAACCACGGGGTTGACAGATTACATGACATCTTGGCTCTTTTTCTAATTTTCAAGTTTTTCACATTATAACAGCCAATTGAAGTACCGATAGTATTTTCCAGCTATTGTGGGATAAGGCCAGCAGTTTTAGCCTTTTTCTGTTTTGTCGCTGTGCAATAAATCTGAGACGTTAGACAAACAGGCTTATCATCCATTTTTGCTTTTCAAAACACCTGTTTCCTTCTTTCCTTGTGGATGATTTGTATGCAATGAAATTCCACCTGAAAGTTCATTGATTGTTAAGTTTCACACCTATAGGGCCCAACCCCCACAACTTAAGACCAAAGCAAATAGATCTTGCTGGGTCAATCACAGGCTGGTCTAATGGAGTCTCAGAGGATGTGTGATAAGTGGTCCATGAAGGCTTAGAACGAGTGCAGGTGGATGCATGACAGCGCTGCTCCTGGGTTGATTATGGTGCTTGGCTGATCATGCATTCACATGCAAATGCAGGTGCGTCAACCAGGTGCTGCAGTAACACCTCGGGGTGGGCAGGGTCTCATTTGCACATGATCGGGCAGTATGAGAAAGCCTGCAAGGCAGGCAGACAGGCAAGAACAGAGAAAGGGACATAGATGTAGGAAAAACAGACAATGAAAAAGAAACGTGGAGGTTAAATTGGGAGAAAGACTGAGTGGCAGGATCAGGAGGGCCTATGTGAAAGATGAGTGGAGGGAAGTAGTCTGGAATGTGCCTCAGCAAGAGGATCCGGGTGCTGAAGAAAAGGCACTCCTATTGAAATTTGTTGAGGTGTAGGAGCAGCCTGTTAAGCGGTGTCTCTCGTGGGCACCGAGGGACTGGTGGAGGGAGATGTGTGTGGCTCGGCACAGCGCCCAAGAGTTGCCGAAGGCCTTTGAATGAGTACCAAACCAGGGATTTAACATTGATTGCAGCTGTCATTGGTGTGTCTGCTCATGTGGTTTACAACAACAGCATTTATTTATATAGCACATTTTCATACAAACAGTAGCTCAAAGTGCTTTACATATTAAAGAATAGAAAAATGAAAGACACAATTATAAAACACCAACATTAATTAACATCGAATAAGAGTAAGGTTCAATGGCCAGGGGACAGAAAAACAAAAACTCCAGGCGGCTGGAGAAAAAATAAAATCTGTAGGGATTCCAGACCATGAGACCGCCCAGTCCCCTCTGGGCATTCTACCTAACATAAATGAAACAGTCCTCTTTGGATTTAGGATTCTCACAGAAGGGCTTGATGATGATGATGGTCACGTAGACTTCTGCCTTTTAATCCGTCCATCATTGTTGGAGCATCATGAAGCTTTGAGTAGGTGGTGGTGGCGCAGGCCACCACCACAAAGAAACCGGAAAAAGAAACAGAAAAGAGAGTAGGGGTCAGTACCGATTTTAGAGCCACCATGAATAGTTATTTTGAGGAAATTGAACATATAGAGTATCAGGATTAAGTTAAATTAAGATTAAAATGAAGTTATAAAAGGCCATGTTAAAGTAATGTGTTTTCAGCAGTGTTTTAAAGTGCTCTACTGTATCAGCCTGGCGAATTCCTATTGGCAGGCTATTCCAGATTTTAGGTGCATAGTAGCAGAAGGCCGCCTCACCACTTTTAAGTTTTGTTCTTGGAATTCTAAGGAGACACTCATTTGAGGATCTGAGGTTACAATTTGGAATATAAGGTGTCAGACATTCCGATATATAAGATGGGGCGAGATTATTTAAGGCTTTATAAACCATAAGCAGAATTTTAAAGTCAATTCTGAATGACACAGGTAACCAGTGTAGTGACATTAAAACTGGAGAAATGTGTTCAGATTTTCTTTTCCTAGTTAGGATTCTAGCAGCTGCATTCTGCACTAGTTGCAAACGATTTATATCTTTTTTGGGTAGTCCTGAGAGGAGTGCATTACAGTAATCTAGTCGACTGAAAACAAATGCGTGAACTAATTTCTCAGCATCTTTCAGTGATATAAGAGGTCTAACTTTACTTATGTTTCTTAAGTGAAAAATGCTGTCCTAATGATCTGATTAATATGTGATTTAAAATTCAGATTACAGTCAACAATCACCCCTAAGCTTTTTACCTCCGTCTTGACTTTTAATCCTAATGTATCCAGTTTATTTCTAATAGCCTCATTGTATCCATTATTGCTGATCACTAAGATTTCAGTTTTCTCTTTATTTAACTTGAGAAAATTACTATTCATCCATTCTGAGATACCAGTCAGACATTCTGTTAGTGAATCAAGAGAGTCGTTGTCATCAGGTGCTATTGATAAATACAGCTGTGTGTCATCAGCATAGCTATGGTAGCTCACGTTGTGCCCTGAGATAATCTAACCTAACGGAAGCATGTAGATTGAGAATAACAGCGGACCCAGGATAGAGCCTTGTGGAACACCATATCGGATATCATGTGTCTTCGAGTTGTAATTACCACAACTAACAAAATATTTTCTCCCTGTCAGGTAGGATTCAAACCAATTTAAGACTGTGCCAGAGAGGCCCACCCATTGACTAAGGCGATTTCTAAGAATGTTGTGATCAATGGTGTCAAATGCAGCACTCAGATCTAAGAGGATGAGAACAGATAAATGGCCTCTGTCTGCATTCACTCGCAAATCATTTACTACTTTAACGAGTGCAGTTTCTGTGCTGTGATTTGTTCTAAAACCCGACTGAAATTTATCAAGAATAGCATGTTTATTGAGGTGGTCATTTAACTGCATAATGGCTGCCTTCTCTAGAATTTTACTTAAGAAAGGCAGGTTAGAGATGGGTCTAAAATTTTCAAGAGCTGAGGGGTCGAGATTATGTTTCTTAAGTAGGGATTTAAGTAGTGGAGATGTCGGTAGAAGGAATTGGACTCGTATTATTTAAAGAAAGAAGGAACTATCTCTAGATTTTATGCTAATTTTACTTGTTTTTTATTTGAATTTGGGACTATTTTAACTACATGTTTTCAGTGGTTTATGGGTTATTTATTAATTTAAGATTTTGATGTACTGCACTTTTCAAACACGGTTTGGTTTTTAATAAATTTTAATAAGAACAATAGAGACTTTTAACACTAATATGTATGTGTCCTCATTTGTCCGGATCATTTAAGTCTATGACTCTTGATGGTTCAGTTTTAAGAGGCTCCCAGACATAACAAGGAGAATGTGGCCGACCCGGATGGTCACAGGATTTCAAACTACATAACTAGGTATTCTTTGTCCATGGGTGTCCATTTCTCTTACATTTTGTAAAAGATTTCAGTTAAATCAATTTTTCTTAATATTTATGGTCCTGTTTCCCAGTTTTGCCACTAGCAGCTATTGTAGAAAGGAGGGAAAGGGACAAGGACAGAGGTTCTTGGCAAAAGGATTGCTTTCATAATACACCATAAGATGACTTCCTCCTCTAGGTGTAATGAGCGCATGATTGAAAGAGCTAGATTTTCAGATGTTGTGGGAGAATCCCCCTTGGTGAAACCAGCAGTCAAAAAATCACATTATGCAATTGAAAGAGGGGACACTTAGAATGAGTTTAGTGCACCTTTGTAAAATGAGTACGATTGAAAAAACATGAAACAAGCTCAGTTATAAATTGGGAAACCTACCACACAGTGATGTTGATAACTTAGGCAAGCCACAACCACAACCCAGTGATTGAGAGACACAGTTATCAGAAACATAGCATGCAAAAAATCACATACCTGTAGTCTAAAATGTTCCAAAATATCTTCCTGAACACATTTTTTTTTATAACATTTAGTTTGCTTTTTTGTTATCACTAAAGTGCCTGACCTTTTTAAATTAAATTTTAATGTAATATAGAATTGTACCTCTTAAATGGTGAAGACTACATAATAAAATTAAACAGACCACATTGATTCTAAGGAGTAGGCTTATAAAACATGAAAAAAATGTTAGTCTACTTTTTGAAGTCATAGATTATGGTATTTGATCGAAGTGATGAGGTGTCTTACTAACTGTTCTGTGTGCAGGTTTTGTAGCCTTTTGGCTAACGGCATTTTTCTTGATTAGGACTTTAAATTGTTTTTAATTATCCTAACAAATTTAAATAATACGTAAAATGACAGTGATGTTCTGAGCAAAACAAAGAGTGATGTCAGTCCTCTAGAGCTTTAGTACTAATTACAGTACTTATTTCTGCTACATGGTTTTAATGGCTTGTGCTGTAATATACTATGGAGAGGAGAAATGTAATATATACTATAAATGAGGATATACACATAGAACCTTGTGATATTTTGTGCAAAACTGTAGAACAAACATTTTTAGGGATCTAATTTAGATAAAAATACTATTCAACAAAACCGCCTTAGTGATATTGTTGGAACGTTCTAAAACTCATTTATTTTTAAACTGTCTTTACTAAGTAAATACAGTAAGGCAAGTTTATAAATGAATTTTTAGTAAATTTGCATTGGAATGATTTGCTTTTTACTATGTTTACTACATGAATACTGTTTTTTATGCTAATTGTATGTTTTTCCTTTTATTGTAAAGCACTTTGGCCACAGCATTCCTATCCCATTGTTTTAAATGTGCTATATAAATAAAGTTGACATTGACGTGAATACATTTTGGAAGTGAATGAGTTTGAGTTGTAATTTTTACTGCACAACAAAATATGGACTGAATGCTGATATTCGTTTTGAAATTTAGATAAAGTAGTATTTGTGTTTTTGTTGTTCATTTTAATAAAATGTACTGGTTTGGGGGTTACATATTACTTTAATAACATTAAAATTTATTTTAGGTTAAATGCAAAAAACATATTTCACAAAATCTCAGTGTTTATGAATTATTAACCAAAACACGATTATTGAATAGTAATATTTCAACATATAAGTCAAGATCAGAATATTTTCCTTTTACTGTCTAAAGTCACATGTATAGTGGCCACAGACTACAATTACACATCTGTTTAAAGGTCAAATTCAGTTTATTAGTCTGCTGGAATATTTTAAGCAAGTAAACATTTCAAACTTGTAACATTGAGACAGAGAGTTAACAATGCATTCTGCTTTATTTTAGGTTTTTCATTAACAAAAAACTGGACATGTCTATAGCTTTTCCTTTAGATACTAAAATTATATGAAGCATGGCTTTGCCTAATTTTCATTTTATTAATGGGAGGATAGCACAGAAACTATTACATGCGTAGCTAGGTGTGAAAAGAAAGATCCTGAATTACCACTTCTTTATATTCTGCAATCAGCGTGCCAGCATTTACAAAACGTTGTAAACACTCTGAATATTTGGTATCACTATGGTTGACATCTGAATGAAGAAGTACTATTGTTAATCTCACATCCATGAAAATGGTAATACGTTACCCTTTTTAGAATACAGTTAATACAGGGCATTGTAAACTTTTACATACTTGTACATCAATTATGCATTTGATCTCCTTCAACAACCTTGTCATAAAAATATGTAATTTATCAACAAACTTTTTCTTTTTTCACTTTATTAATTTACCTGCTTTATCCATTAGAGTGTCTATAATATATACTGCTAAACTTGATAAAAGACCTCAACATGCATGTTTTAAATTTGAAATTAACACATTTCTGAATAATCTAAAACAATGCTACAATTGGATCTGAAAATTAGGGTTAAATTGAAGCCAACACTAAATAAAATTATTGTACAATCTGTACACAATACTGTCTAATTCAGTTTAAAACATTAACAGTCCAGTAAAAAGTAATTATACCTAATGATTTATTTTAAACAAATATATAGTTACTATAGATATGTGATATAATACCCTTTTGTGTACAAGCTATGAGTTTACTGTGACCCCACCATGCATATGTGGAATTGTTGAGGCAATTACCCCACTTAAGGTCTAGCCAAGATGAAGCCTACAGATATTTTTCTGGGGCAAGCCTTTTTTAGGAAGGTCCTGACTTGCTAATGGTTAGTTTTGGAGGCCTCAGCCCCTTTTCTCAATGTTTCTGACTCTAAATTCTTATGTAGTAGACAAAATGTAATTTAAAAATTGTCTTATATTACCTCTGATGTTAAGGATCATATGTTTTATTATATTTTATTAATTTCTTTTACTGCATGTATATAGGGCAGAGTGGTGGCTCTAAGGCTAGGGATATGCACTGGCTATCGGAAGGTTGCCGGTTCGAATCCCATAAATACTTCATTGGCCCCTTAACCTGCAATTGCACTGTCCTGTGTATGATGTTAATCCGTATCCAACCTGGGGGTTGGTGGCAGAATTGGTACTCTAGCTTCCATAAAAAAACCTCACACTGGTTCCATTCCATCTGAACTAGTGTGGTGCTGAGGTGTCACTCGTTGCTGTATCAGCGTGTGCTCCTAACATCTCTGCTCTCTCATGTATATTGTCTATAATGTTTGAGGAGGACCTGATTCATAATGAAAAGATAAAAAGAAGGTAATACATAAAAAGTTAAATCCGAAAAATGAATAATCGTGCATGTAACACTGCATGTAATTAAAGTCAAAAAGAAACTTGGATTACCATATAAAGCCTGTGGTAACAGTTATGTTACTTGTATTTTGTATTTGTTTTGTGAAGATTAATATTTTAAAAAAGTAAAATACCCCAAGTTTACTTCTTCAAGATCACATGACTCTTGTTCACTATGATTTATGTGAGGGCTGCTTAGCTCAAGTCCCAAGTGGGTATAGTGTTCGTAGGTATTTTGTTACTTGATCTAATTGTTTTGTTTCAATTGCTTTTGGGGTTTTGATTTCCTATCACCCAGTTACTCCAGAAAAACAAACAGAAATTGTTTTGTTCCATTTAATTTGAATAAACTTTGTCTTTAAGCAGAGATTGCATTCTTAAACCCACTTTATTTATTTTAAGGTCTTGGAGATTTTTCAGCAGATTCCAGCAGAAATTAAATGTTGATAAGGCGCCAGTTTTTCGCTGGACCAATTCAGGCATTCGTCTACACTAACATGAAGCCAGTTACGGATCCCTAGTTTTATCTAACATGCATATCTATGAGGGAAAAATGCTTGCAGACACAAGGAGAAGGTGCAGTGTCCAAACATACAATAATTGGGAACAGTATTAGGACTCAGGATGTTCGAACAGATGCACTACTATGCCATCATGCCACCTTGTCATTTAACACTTACTGTATATAATAATCTATACTAGAAAAATTGCAGATATTTAGTTCAGAGTTGCAACAATGTTGTAAACCACATTTAATAAGTGCTTCCTGGAAGAGTAATGAACTGGTTTGGTTTCAGTGGGAATTTTAAAGTAATATGCATTTCCAGCTTTTTGATAAAATTATCTTCATTTATGATATGCCAGAATTATAAAATAATGAAAACGTTAAAAGGCCATAATTAGCATTCAGAAAAACTTAACCAGTGGTTTTACCTTTTAATGTAAAGTGTTTAATTACACGATTTAAAAGTAACAAAATAAATTACGGGTATGTTAAATAGGCATACATTTCACATTAAACCTTTTAAGTCTAGAAGGGTGTTTGTTTCAGCTTCATGTTAGTGTGGATGAATGCCTGAATTGGTCCAGCGACAAACTGGCGCCTTATCAACATTTAATTTCTGCTGGAATCTGCTAAAAAATATCCTTACAGTATAGGCTGTATGCATTGTATTGTTTCCCACAGTGACAAACTACTATAGTTGATGTGTAAGATTAATAGGTTTGAATGTTTATTGATTAATATTTTGCAGTTAAGAAGAAAAGTGCATTGCACTATATTTAATGTAATTTAATGCTTAACCTTCCTTACTGTTTACCAGGATTTGAGGGTAGGACCGTTCTCCTTTTTCACCATAGACAAATGTAAAATCAGACCTTTCTGCAGGCAACTTTAATTTACTCTTTATTAGATGCATGTTTTCATTTTAAAATTATTAACTCAAATGTTTGAGTCTGCAAAATTTGTCTTACCTTTATTTAGCAGCAAACAAAACAGTGTTTGTTGCTCAGAAAATCTTAATACCCCAGTTGCTCTAATTAAAACAGAGGATTTACCAAGGATATTTTCATGCTAGATAGGGCTTTTTAAGTTATCAAATCAAAAATTTTAACCTTCATACAGTTAGGCTTAAAAGTAAAAGGATTATCCTAACCCTTTCATTACAAAAAGCAAATCCTAAAGCTACTAGCTGCATCAGCTATATGTGGGCTTAGCTTGCTATTGAAACTGGGTTTTAGATTAAGACTGTGAAAACCTGTTGCCTCATTTGCGCTCCAACACAGTTTGTAAATGTATAATTGAATAAAATGCATTATATTGTGGGTTGTTGTGAATACTGACCACAATAGAAACCAAATAATAACTGGAAAAATATTACCAGACCATAATATATTACCAAAATTATAAAAAGTTGGGTCAGTATGGGAAATACAAATGAAAACAGAAAACAGTGATTAGTAACAGATATTTGACCTTTTAAAAATATAAAAACAGATTATTTTATATTATATCTAATGAATGTTATTGTGTTTTTGTTCTTTTCAAAAATAAACACTTGATTTTGATACTTCCAAAAATAGTTTGCACAGTAAAGTATTTACCATTTTGTAACTTTTCAGTTCTCACAATGCTTAATAAAAATATTTAAGTACTAAAGACACCAATTTATTGAGTGCTTTAGGTGTCATTGTGTACTTTGCAGCAGTATGGGATTTTTGTTGTCACGTTTCGTGTTTCAAGATGCACTACACCTTCTCAATTGGGGGCAGATCAGGACTTCAGGCAGGCCGGCCGGCCAATTGAGCACCTGCACCCTTCTCCAATGCAGCTGAGCATTTGTAATGCACTCAGAATTTGGTTTTGATGAACTATACCTGGGTGTCTGAGGAAAATGTGTCATGTTGAAAACAGCATTTGTTGCTCCAAAATCTGTATGTACTTTTCGGCATTAATGGTGCTTTCACAGAAATGCAAGTTACTTTTGCCCAGGGCACTGACATAATGTTAAAACCATCACAGACACTTGTAGCTGGTTAGAGTCTGGTTATTCCTATTCTTCTTTTTTAGATGTTTTTTTTTTCTAAAAAGTTGCCTCTGAGCCCAGAGAAGTCACCAGTGCTTCTGCAACACTATTAGCATGCAACTTCTTTTTTGCATGGTTGTGTTGTAACCAGCACTTGCAGATGTAGCTGCATATTGTGTTCCTTGATAAAGGTTTGCCAAAGTACACCTAAGCTTATGTGGTTGTATCACTTACTGATCAATGGTAGTTCTTAAGGTAGTGCCATCTGAGTGATTGGAGATTACATGTAGTCTGCTTAGGCTTGTGTCCTTGCCCTTTATGCTCTGAAATTTCTCAATTCCTTGAATCTTTTATTTATATTGTGCACTATTAAGGATAAAATACTCAAAACCCTTCTGATATGTCTTTGAGAAACATTGTTTTTAAACTTTTGAATTATTTTCTCATGTATTTGTGGTAAAATTGGTGATCCTCTGCCCATCTTCTTATAAAGGACTTGGCCTTTCTTCGATATACCTTTATACCAAAGCATGATTTTAATCAACCGTTGAACATAGTCTGTTTCTACCCACACTGTTATTTTCTTTTCTTTAACTCATTATTGGCCCTAATTTTTTTGTGGAATGTGTTGGAATCCCCCAACTACAATAATGGATGTATATTTATGAAAAAAAAATAAGATTACCAGAATAATCATTGAATATATTGTCTTTATACTGTTTATGATGGATTACAAGTCAAAGTGAATTTTGAAATCACTGATTTCTGTATTTATTTGCATTTTCCATTCCATTGAAGCGCTCTTTTGCATGTTACATTTTCATTCTTCAGAGGTGATTTATTTAGCAATACTTTAATAAAAATCCATGTGTTTGTAGAGTATATAACTAGACGACTTGACATCTGGATTATGCAATATGAGTAATGTGAGATTTTTTTCAGTGGACTTTTATATTGTTTGTTGATATCTAGCTTTGGCCACTATAGACTACTGATATATCAGGAACTTTGTTATTTAAGTTCTACATGAAAACCTAAGATAATTTTTTTTTTTTTTTGTCTAATACAACTTACAATATAAAAATTTAATTATTTTTGGGTGCAGTATTCTTTTAACTTGCTTCATTTTACTTCTGAACTTGATGGTAACCTACAGCACTATCCAATGCAAATCAATATGACCAAAATGGAATACATGTACAGTAAGAATGCACAAAGATCACAATTTAGTACATACTAGGTCATCACTTTTTTTAAATATACACATGTTTAACTATTTTAAATAGTTTGTCTTCATCTCAACTAGTAGCAATAAACTTAATATACTTACTCTAAATAAGTATAATGTTTAGTTTTAGTTTGAACATAAGCATTTTAGATAATTGCTCAAATGGTAGAATGTGTAAAACAAAATGCGTTTTTAAAATCTATATAGCATTAAGAATGCGATACAGCTGAAGAATATGCTTGATCTAATATGTACATATGCTTAATTTGTACTTGCTATAGAAAAAGCTACTCAATTCCCACTGAGCTGCATCATCATAGATTTTTGTATGTGTCATGTTTAGTATACCTGAATCACAACAGAGAAATCCTTTGCATGTCAATGGACATCTTTAGGAGATATATTACACATACAATATTAAGAACAATAAAAATAATTTTACATGTGCATATTATTCTAAGCAAGCATCCACTTTGACTTCAAGTTTTAGGCATTTGATAACAATATTTAATCATATTGCAGTTTATTTTTTTATTGTGCTGTTTCAGTCATTTGTGTCCTGTCATTTTAATAAATCATGGCCCACATAAATGTTTAAAATGAAGAAAAGCATAGCAACAATAATTTAGAAAAGAAGTTAACAGCTATTGTTGTTGTTACATTGCACACCACGCTGTACATGTTACTCTTTCTTTTTTCCAGTGCAGAGTTTATGTAACTTGTCTTATTACTTCCACCAGCACAATTAGCATGCTCACTTGTCTGGCTTCCAACCAGATAATCATTGATCACAGAATAGCAATATGTCAGTTTGGAGGACTGTCCACTTTTGTAAATTTTATAGAACTAGGGAACGTGTTAAAGTTTTGCTAAATTTCAAAACATTGTCAGAAAGCTGCTAACGTAATTTAATTATATTTATTATCATGCTTAAAGCCCAAATGCATCCCAACCAAAAGCATTTTTGTGCAAGTAGGATCTTTAAGATATTTCTCAGGGTCAAATATTAATCCTATAATTTCTAATTAATACAGTAAACCCTCGTTTATCACGGTTAATCCGTTCCAGACTCACCTTGATAAATGAATTTTCGCGAAGTAGGATTCTTTATTTATAAATCGAATATTTTCGCAGTTAGAGTATAGAAAACCTGTTTACGACCTTCTAAATACGTTTTTTAACATTGTTAGAGCCCTCTAGACACGAAATACCACACTTTAGTCACCATTACACTCGTATTACCCAATATATTAGACAAAATAAGAGAAAATAAGACATATTAGACGTTACAAATATCATATTACTAGGCTCACTCGCCTTTTAAGGCGACCGACTTTTATCCTCAATTTTTGTGCGCTCCATGTGTACATCAGGCATGTAAGTGTAGGGAATGAGAACATCAAAGTGCCCATTCATAACATCTCCCAAAAACCAAGTGCCTGTCCAAAGTCGTACAATGTCAGCCCGAATCTGTACCGCTAAAGACGGAGTTTCATGCACTAAATAAGCTATAGATGAGAATAAGCAAGCACCATCTCCCCTGATATTTACTACGCGGTGAGGCATTTGTACTCCATCAACATTAATTATTTCCAGAGACATAATTTTGTCTATTTTTTCAGCGCATCGCGCACAAAAGCAAGGGAATGATGAGAGCACCAGAACTCTGCTCACATCGCATTAAACTCGTACCTCAAGCCGCAAGTAGTAAGTCTGTAATAAGCGGAATACCGCTACGCTTTGCACTCACGGGACGGAAGGACAATCCCGAACGCTTTTATGTAGTAGATTATTGTACTGTACGTTTAATTGCACACAAACACACACAGTTCTTACACACAACCACCAACCTTGGAAGGCACGACCTCAGTAGGAGAGTCCAGAGGTGGTGCAGTATCTTCAGCAGATGCGTTGTCTTCTTCTGCTGAAGGAGTACTAGGAATAGGCAGTGGGTGTCTGGGTGCGTGGCTGAAGAACATCTTGATAGGCAGTTGCTGGCGCTGTCTTTTCATATGCTTGAGGAGGCTTTTGTAGGGTATTGCCATCTTTAATCATATCCAAGAGTTTTACCTTCTCCTGGATATTAAGCATCTTCCTCCGGCGCTTAGTTTTATTGTCAGAAGGCTTTGAAAAAGCAGCACGTTTAGGAGCCATCGTAGGGCTTAGATAAAAGTTCTCAGAAAACGCATGCGTAGTGACGTAAGCGTGTATGAGAAAAAAAACGCGATAGAGTAAAGCGCGAAAGTCGAAGCGTGATATAGCGAGGGATCACTGTACTCACTTTTTTGTTTATACAGTAATCCCTCGCTATATCGCTTCGACTTTCGCGGCTTCACTCTATCGCGGATTTTAAATGTAAGCACATCTAAATATATATCACGGATTTTTCGCTGGTTCGCGGATTTCTGCGGACAATGGGTCTTTTTACTTCCTGTACACGCTTCCTCGGTTTGTTTGCCCTGTTAATTTCATACAAGGGACGCTATTGGCGGATGGCTTAGAAGCTACCCAATCAGAGCATGTATTACATATTAACTAAAACTCCTTAATGCTATAAGATGTGCTTCCCGTGCGGTGCTCGATTGTTTGCTCGTCTCTGCCTCTCTCTCACCCTCTCTGACATTCTCTGCGCCTGACGGAGGGGCTGTGAGCAGAGGTGCTGTTTGCACAAAAGCTGTTTGCCTAGTGGATACGGAAGCACCTCTAAGAAATGCCGCTTTATCTCGGTGCTTCCAAAAGCACACTTATTGATTTTTTGATGGTTTGCTTTAATCTTGCTCTCTCTCTCTCTCTCTCTCTCTCTCTCTCTCTGACGTTCTCTGCGCCTGACGGAGGAGATGTGAGCAGAGAGGCTGTTTGCACAGAGGCTGTTGCTTAGAAGAAACTGACGCTCCTCTAAGCACACGTATTGATTTTTTGATTGTTTGCTTTTCTTTGCGAGCGAGCGAGCTCTCTCTCTTTCTGAAATTCTCTGCTCCTGAAGAGAAGATTATCTATTTGCATTCTTTTAATTGTGAGAAAGAACTGTCATCTCTGTGTTGTCATGAAGCACAGTTTAAACTTTTGACTAAAGGGTGTTATTTCATGTCTAGAGGGCTCTAATAATGTTAACAGTTTTGGAGAGTTTATAAGGGCTTAAAATATATAAAAATAACTATACAAACATATGGTTGCTACTTTGCGGATTTTCATCTATCGCGGGGGGTTCTGGAACGCAACCCCCGTGATCGAGGAGGGATTACTGTATATCTTCTTCATCTTGTTCCATATTGGGTGATGGGTGGTAACCAAGAATATCATAGAGAATGACATATAATTAATACTACTGTATAGCAATATATGAGAAAGAACACTATAAAAACTGCTGGGATTTGTCTGTGTTAGGAAGACTATAAATTTAATGTATTGGTAAAACAAGACTCTACAACCTACAGCTTTCCTAAGCCCAGATTTTGTTGACTTTGTTTTTCACCATTTCATTCATACACAATATTTCAGGCCGTTACATTTAAAGCTGAAAGGGTTGTCAAAAAAGTGCTTGCTGTAATTAAAAGCATATAAGGATTTTCAAAAATGTAAATTTAACTGAGAATTAAAATTTTGATGCAGATGATGAATACTATAAAAAATAATCATAATAAAATTCATTATTTTCCAGTACCTGTGGTACAGTATGTGATCTTAAGTGAGATCTTTTTTCTTTTTGATCTTGTTTTCAGCATGTTTTGAGTTAGAATAATTATGACATTTCTAATGTACGGTACTAAATATAAACAAGTTTACACAAGCTGCATATATGTCAAGTTTTAGATATTATGCAAGCACTATTACACAGTGGATTCAGAAAGTATTCAAGCTCACATTTTACAAAACTAATTCTGCAGTAAATTTAATTTTAAAAATATCAGTTTGCCAATTTGCCTCTCATTAATCCATAATCACAGAATGAAAAAAACATGTTTTCAGAAAGGTTTGCAAATACTATGAAAAATTTAAATCTGTTTTTTTAAGTGAGTATTCTGACCTTTTACTCTGGTACTCAAAATTGTGGTCATGTGCATCCTGTTTTCTTTAATTATGTTTGCAATGTGTCTATAAAGTGATTGGAGTCTACTTGTGGCAAAATGTATTGTTTCGACATATTTTAAAAATGCACATATTTGTATATATATGTTCCCACTATTCTCACTGCATGTCAGGGCCAAAACCATGCGATTAAGTCCAGTGAGCATTCAGTAGACATTGTAGTTAAATTATGGTGAGACACTGATCACCCAGGAACATAGTGACCTTAATAATTGTGGAAGAAGTTTGAAAACACCAGGCAACTTCTCAGCCGCAGTGACAGGCAGACTGGTTAGAATTGAGGGAAGGACGAATGCAGCCAAATACAGAGAGGTTCTTGAAGAAAACCCACTCCAGCGAGCATACCGCACTTCAGGCTAATGCAACGGTCCACTTTGTTGCATGACATTGACATAAAACATACAGCCAATACAATCCTGGAGTGGCTTCAGGACAAGTGTCTGTCTTTGTGTTGATTGAGCAAAAGCACAGTCTTAAACTCCATAGTACATCCGTAGAAAGGCCTGAAGATGATAGTATACGGACTCTTTCCTTGCAATTTAAAGGAGGATCTGATGGGAAGATTGGCATAAACGTTCTGAAATCCTGGTGTGCAAATCTTGTATAGACTTACTGAAGAAGACTCAAAGTTTTAATTGCTGTCAAAGGGCTTCAAAAAAGAACTGAATTAAGGATCTGAATACTTGTATGACTGATACAGTTCAAATTTTAACAATTTTGCAAACCTTTCTGAAAACATTCGCTTTGTCATTATGTGTTATTGAGTGTAGATTGATGGCCAAAAATGGCAAATTAGGTCTACAACACAATCAAGTGTGCAGAAAGGAATCCACTGTATGGATGGAATGATGGATGAAAACTAAACTTATTGTTTATCAGTCTTTCTTATTTCATATCCAAGACTGCAGCAGTCTGTCATTGACTAGGTTGGGTGTCAACCCCAAGCAGGACTAACCACTGTTAGAAAATAAGATAAACATCATTTTCACAGTGTACCACCATATCTGCTTCTTAAGAGCTCTTGATTTTTTTCCATTAGTATATAGAACTTTTTTCCTCCCTTTTAAATAAAAGCTTTAAAAGACTAATATGAAAAAATAGCGTAATTGTTATTTTATGAAAATGCCATGCATATAAAAATTGCTCACTTTTCACCAATCTATTTTCTGGCTTTTCATTTACTCTTGAAATCATAATGTTAATTTTAGCCTGGCCATATTTTAAAGGCTATTTTGAAACATAAAAAACATACTGTATATTATTCTTCCTTATATAAATTGTGTTTGAAAATAACAGATAAAAGCTGGGGGGAAAAAAAGCTAGAAAATATAATTTTAAACTACAGTAATTTAAAATAACTTATTATACAGGACACCCATAATCTGAGTTTTAGATTAAAGTGGATCACCATCCACATTGTATTCTGCTTTTTAGTGTGTAAAATCAAATGTAGCTCATTTAGTTTTCTATTTTTTCCTTTGATGTTATTTTAATTTAATGCTGTTTGGGTGAGGTGGAATGGTGGGAGTGTTGGGTTATGACAGTATTCCCCATTATTATTCTTTCCTCTGTATTGAGAATCTGATTTTGTTCCTATGGCAACAAACAGCATGACTACTTTTTCATTTTAGCACACCTGTTAATTTAATCAGCAACAGTATTGGCTTTAAAAAGTGAAAACAGATTGCTAATAAGAAAACCACTTTTGATTAAAAGCAGAAAAAAGACAATAAAAGCATTTAGACAAAGTTAGCCATCTGCTTCAAGTACATTGAATCAGTTATTGGATCATCCTGTCATTATTCCTTTTTATGTTTGTCATTTTTCTTTTATTTTAACCTCCTTCCTCTGCAGTTGTAATATTTGAACTCTTCAGTATAGGGAGCATAAAATGAATACAAAAGGCAAATTAAGGTACCTTTTCATAGGTATCATGGGTTGTTTATATGTTTAGTTGTTGTTTGAGATATTGGAAGATTGGCTTAATCAGAAAAGAACCACATTTAAAATAAATAATTAAATAAATTATATGTATGTGACATTCATTCTTTCTAAATGGTTGCCAGAGGCTCTTGTAGTTGTGTGAGGTGTTTTGAATTCAGGATTTTTATATATCTCATCAAAGACATACTAAATTTTGTTTTTAGAAAATTTTGAGCTTTTTGTCTAAAACAAAGTATTTTTCTTTAATCTACTGAAGGGAACCATACTAAACAATAAATGTGTCATGTGCTTTTCTGTGCAACTACTCATTCAGCTCAGTTCTGAATTCACTATAAGCTCTGAAGACTGTACAGCTTTTTTTTTTTAACAAGCATAGATATACTGTATGTGTGTTTGAATTACCCAAATAATGGAATAAATTCATTTTACTTATAACTGTGATAACTGTTCATTAAAGCAGTTATGCAGCAATTAACCATCCTTTTACAAACAATATAAACCATTAAGCTCAAGTTAACCTTCATAACTGTTTTTGTCCTTATGTTTTACTAGTAATACTAGACTTTACTGTTAAATGGCAGAAATGAAGCAATTTCAATGCAAGTAATTTTCCTGAAGGCATTTTTACATAATATGAAATTGAAAGGATTGTCCTAATTTTGACAGTAAACTGTAAGTGTTATGTTAGACACTGTAAAAGTCTTACTTGTAGTAAGTAAAAATTAGAAGACAAGCTCAGAAATAAGCAGTCTGGCCAATTATATGATTGGTTAAGGTAAAATCTTATACAGAGTTTTGTATTATTTTATTTATTTATTTGTACATTTATTTATAACATAATTTATAACTTTGTGCAGCTTCATTCCAACCTGAGTTTTGGGTTTACAGGGAAAATAAGGTGGCAGACATGAAGTTTATTGTAATACTTAAGTTGATTACTGCAGCTTGAAGGAAAGGAGGGACTGCTATGAGAGACTGCCTAGATGTTTGTTTTCAGATTAATATATGAAGAGGTAGCACCAAAAATGAAATGTTTTCTTTATCTAAGTAGAAGCTTCAGTAACTCCTCCTTCTTAATTAATCAAGAAGGACATTGTGTAGCATTAGAAGGTTAACTGATTGTTTAGCTGAATGCTTCATTTTGTTTATGATGCTGTAAAATAAATGCAAGAGGGAATGGCGAAGGAGGAGGGTTGCCATCCCCTTTTTTTAACATTTACAGTTTTATAACAATGTTTCAGAATGTGTCAGCTTGGTGGTTATTTCATCATGGACTATTCCATACCAAACAGACTCTGTGGAAGTGTCATTTTAATCACCGAAGAATAGAAAAGGTCAGCAGTCTTGGGCCTGCCCTGATAAAAAAAAAAATTATATAGATTCCTTATTGGTTGCAAACACACTGAAGATAACTTTTATTCAGAGCTTCCACTTATGAAATGTAGTCATCTTATTCTAAAACGTTGCATTTATTGATGTACTTTTCTAGAAGTATAAAATTTCCTTTTTGTAGTGAGTCTGTGAGCCATTTTAAATGTCAGCTATGGGTTATGCTTGCTGAGGATAAAGCAGCAACTTCAGAAAAAACAGACAATTTCAAAGGATAATGTTCTTTTGCATGGCCAAACTTAACATGTCTTTTGGAATAGTTACGCCTTTGAATTAATTTCTCATACGTTTTACCTTTTTGACTATATCAATTTAGAATTGAAATGCCAATTTAGCCAGTGTTTTGAGCTTTATTCAACTGCAAACATGCAAGATTCTGCCTGTAGTTATTATAAATTATTTCTACAGTATATACATTAAGTATTATTTGTTTTGTAAAAAATTATGGTTCATAATGGGAAGTAATATTTAAAGGATGATTGATAGTTGGAAGGATAGGAGAATTGAATGACACAGTCCCTGAGTGTCTGACAAGTTCTAGAGTCATAAGGCACTCCTCATACTTTTGCATTTCTTGTATCTGCTAAATCCTTGCCAACATCATAAAACGTCACACAAATTTAGAGTAAAAAAAGAAATGAAATGATGCAGACTTAACTACATTTTTTATAAATGATCATCATATCACAGTGAAGACCAAACTGATCAAAATAACATTCTGTGCTTCTGTTTTTAAATTATTTTCCTATCTTCAGGTAATTAAAACAGTTATACAGGTAGTCATAGACTTAAGACACGTTTCGTTCTGATGGAATAGTCGTAAGTCAATCTGAACTTACGATGGACCGGTATATGTATTCAAACCTGACCGTATTTATAGTGTAATAAGTCCCTTAAGTCATGTTGTTTGTTTTATAACCTTTTTTTATCATTATTCTAAGCAAATCAAGTAGATATACTGTCTTTTCTTTTGTAAATTATTATTTTTTATTTTTTTCATTATTACCGTTGCTTGCATAGGTGCCGATCCTTTAACAGTTTCACGAATCCTTTGTGTTATGTTATGTCATCAGTGTGAGCCTCCCCAGTATTCACTGTATTAACCGTGATAGGAGGAATTGTACTGGCAGAGTTTGAGCACTTGTATGTTTTCTGTTTTAACATTTCACCCTATTAATAATAAACATTAAAAGAAAAAGGATTTAAGTGTGGTTTTATTATCCCTTTGCAGTGGTGTACATGGCACATTGTGAGTCACAACGCAAAAGGTTTAGAGGTTAACTGGATACAAATAAGAGCACAGTAGTATAGCGCATAAGGTGAACACTGGTTAAATGGGATAACTTAAAGTGACAATGCAAAAGCATTCCCTTTCCTACATCTTGATCACCTTCATTTTTGTGTTGAGTTCAATTTCCTTTTTTCCTGTAATTATAATACAAATGTTACTGAACGTAGTCAAAACTGCTGCACGTAAAAAACAGATTGAAATGAATGAGTCGCTACATATGTTGCTGGTGTGGCGAAAACTGTGGTTTTCCTGTGAGACGCGATAGTTGTCTTAAGATACATAGGTCGTAAGTTGACGACTACCTGTGTTTTGCTTTGTAGTTGCCTGTTATTAAGGCGGAAATCATGTAGTGATCTGATGTTGGGTTTAGTCACCCAAGATGACACATCTCCAGTTTCACTCTGAGAATTTAGAAGGAGTAAAATAAAGTGGTAAAAATATCAGTGGAGATGCAGGAAAAGAGTATGGTATTGGGATGTCAACATCTGATCTTGATAACTGCTAAATATGGTTTAAACAAAAACTGACATAAAGAAATGGTACACTATACTAAACTAATTAGGCTTCAGGGTTAATTTAATTCGGATGATTGATCGACAGGCAGATCAGTATGGTGTTTGGAAGTCCTGCTGCCCTTCCTTCACCAGAAATTTTGTTTACTTTAAACTTCTGCATTTTGTAGTAGAATCATTCACAACAATAGGGGGGTGGTTACATTTCCACCCTTCACCTACATTACTTTTTCACAATATTGTAATTTTCTGAGATACTGAATTTTGGGGTTTTCATTACCTATAGGCCATAATTGGCAAAATGAAAAGAAATAAACACTTAAATATATCACTCTGTGTGTATTGAATCTATATAATATACGAGTTTCACTTTTTGAATTGATTTACTGACTTAAATGAACTTTTTGATGATATTCTAACTTATTGAGATGCACCTGTAGTTGTCATAAAGGCTTTTCTGTAAGAAAAATAAATTAAGCATATTTATAATCTACTGCAGCAAATATGCGATAGTTGTCCATAAAATATTAGCAAACATTTATAGACAACAGAGGAATTTGAGACTGGATTGCAAAATTTGTTTAACAGTGTATATTTTGTGTAGATTAACATATACTGAAAATTAAAGAAATTGCTGTACATGCTGTGCATGTCTTATAAGAGCAAACAGAAAAGTTAAACTAAAAAGAACATAGACCAGAGTGAACCCAGCACCTTGTGAAAGTTAAACTCTGCACAAGTATCCATTGTATTTGTTCTAGGATATTTTTAAAATAGTGATAATGAGTGACTTGTTTAAAAATGCAGAATTTGAAATTCTAGGAATTTTTCCTGCTAAGTGGTGGACTTTGACAGACAGCTGGTTTGTACCAGTAATTGGAGTTCTCAGCTGGTGAGTAAAAAAGTTGTTGACAGCCACAGGATAAGCTTCTTTCATTAACATATATTTAAAAATCTGAAGAGTAACTTTGTATTGGACTTTGGTAATTACTACAGATAATGAAAATATCCATTTGTGAATATGCCAAGCTGTATTAAAATGTAGAGGTGATCCTTTTCATAGTAATGGAGTTTTAGCTGTTATTGTGTTGAGCCTTATGTTAAACTTTTATGACAGCAGTAGCTGGGAAGCTCTGTCATTTCACATTTAAAACAAATCCACTAGCAAATGAAGAAACATTTAATTGTAGACTCAATAAACCGGAGCTGTAGGGTTTGATTATATTTATTCTGAGAATGATGGACACAGCCTGAAAATTACAGCTTTCCTTTTCCTGTTTGAATATGTTTATCGACTTGTCCAATTTAGTTGCTCTTGCAACATGAAAGCAATATCCCACTCTGATGAAAATAATAAAAACAATAACATGAATAATGCATCTTTATTGACAGGTTTATGTTGCTATAAAACCTAAAATGCATGAAAATAGCTAAAAAAAAAATATATTGTCACTACAATCAGTGTTTCAGAAGGACAGTGATTCTTTTATGTGATTCTAATTAGGCATGCATATTAGGATTGCCTGTTATGACTAGAGCAATGAACCGATAAGTTTAATTATACAAGCAATTTTGTTAATTACTAAAGTTAATATGCTTGGTCAGCTTAGTTTCAATTTTAAGCAAATACTGTTCTGTATTTCTGACAAAACTTACAAGTGTGGTAAATATTTTATTTAAAGAAAAGCAGTGCTGAATGTATTAGTTTGATAATCAGTGATGTTTAAATGAATGCGTTGAACACTTAGAGTTATTAAGTTTGGATTTTTGTGTGTTCCGTGATAGTGTAGCAGACACATGGACCTCTGCATTTATCAACCTTGACATGAGCAGGGACGTATCCCACATTCTGTGGTCCCAGGGCCAGATGAGGCATCAGGTCCCATGACCTCCTGACAAATCTTTTGGCATATTTGCAATTTTAGTATTTGTTTAAGGACTTAAATGTTTAAGTTATGTTTTGATATAATTAATGTGGGTTCCTTATTTTTTTATAATTTTGATTTGTATTGGATGTCATTTGTTTACATGTTCATCTAATGTTTTGTAAAGTTCCTTTTATAAAAATAATTTTTAAAAAGCAGTAACATTTCAGTTTTTAACAGTTTAAAGGTTTTATGAAATATGTTTGAGAGATTTAAAATACCTACAAGGATTTATTTTAAGATATCTAAGTGCCTTTCAGATATTTTGAAATGCATTCTATTCATACATTTGAAATGAATAGAATATCATTTCAGGGTATCTTTAAATCTTTTTGAGATATCTTGAAACATTATATGTTGTAAAAGGCATAATTTGAGATATCTGCAGTTGAATTCAAGATATCTTAAATGCACTTCAGGATATATATTCTAATAGGTAATTTGGGTTAATATAGTACTTATTTAATATAACAAAAATATGAAAGTTATCTGCCTTTTGATTGTTGTTTAAAATAAAAGAAAGCTGTATTTTCAACATACACATTATCATCTATGACTTTAAATTTGAATGCAAGAACTTATTTTTTTTTTCAGTTATTACATGCAATGTGGTAATGTTTTTTATTCCTCACCACTTTTGCCCAATTCATGTCTATTAAATTACTCTTAAGAATTTTTAAATAATTTTTTTTCTTTATAGAATTACTTGGCATTGTATTGCTTTTGAAGCTTTGAATCAGAAAGACCTGTTGAAATAAATAAGTAATAGCATACTAAGTAAAATGCATGTGTCTAGGGAATCACCTGATCAAACTGTTTGCATATACAGATTCATTTCATTATGCTTTTGTATAAAGACTGCAATGTGTTTCAGACCTTTTCAAGCTTATTTTGATTGATGATTGTAACAATCAGACATGACAAGCAATGTACATGAATATGCTTTCATGAGAAAGATGAAAAATAGGAACCTTCGCCTCATTTACCAAGAGCCCTTAAAAAAACGGCTGCATAAATGTGAGCAGCTTTTAGTGTGTCCTTGTGGTTGCTAATGAAGGAGCCCTGCTTATTAATGGAGAACAATTTAAAAAGTACAGTATTAAGTTGATAACATAGCATTGTTTATTTTCTGAAATACATTAATTAGTTAATATGGTTTATTATGCCATTGATTAGAATTAAACAGGTATGTAAAACCTGTTTGACATACTGCACTTTGTAATTGTTTCCTATATTTTACTTGTCTCTGGCTTCGACTACTTAGTGTAGACTGTTAAGTTTCAATTGAATTTAATCTACATTGCAAGTACCCACCATTTTTTTGATTGTTTGTGAAATTAAAACAGTCAGGACATAATATCCTAATATCCTTTTTAATGGTTGCCCTCATGTTCTCATATGCCATACAATTCACATTGGAGTTATTAGTCTCATATGCCTTACAGGTATACAGCAGATTTTTACTTTGCAGCTTCTTTTACAAATTTTTTTATTACAGACTGTTAACACATGGAGTTTTTTTGTTTTTTTTTAATTTTCCTACTAATTTCAAATTTAGGTTTGAACCTGTCCTAAATTATATGTAACCTGTTCAAACTGCTCCTTGACTGCCTACACACTTAAAAGCTCAATCCAGTCTATATTCTTTAGACTGCATCTGTTCAAAATTTGCCCTACCAAAGTTAAACTTAACAGTTTGTTTTAACATCCACACTCTTCCAAAACACTGAGTACTGTATTATATTTATACTAGCAAAATACCCGTGCTTTGCTTGGGAGAAGTAGTGTGTTAAAGAAGTAATGAAAAATAAAAGGAAACATTTTGAAAATAACTTAACATGATTGTCAATGTAATTGTTTTGTCACTGTTGTGAGTGATGATTGTTGCTGTCATATATATATATATATATATATATATATATATACACACACACATATAAACATATATATATATATATATATATATATATATATATATATATATATATATATATATATATATATATATATATATACATATAAATATACATATCTACATAT
The DNA here is from genome assembly GCF_016835505.1 of Polypterus senegalus. Classification (NCBI taxonomy): domain Eukaryota; kingdom Metazoa; phylum Chordata; class Cladistia; order Polypteriformes; family Polypteridae; genus Polypterus; species Polypterus senegalus. Next base: position 230,062,777 of record NC_053154.1, read on the forward strand.
ACACACATACATATACATACAGACATAAATACATACACACACATAAATACACACAAATCTATACTAATAAAAGGCAAAGCCCTCACTGACTCATCACTAATTCTCCAACTTCCCGTGTAGGTAAAAGGCTGAAATTTGGCAGGCTCATTCCTTAAAGTTTCCTTACAAAAGTTGGGCAGGTTTCATTTCGAAATTCTACGCGTAATGGTCATAACTGGAAGCTATTTTTCTGCATATACTGTAATGG